>NC_088861.1:26087711-26162711 GCF_963853765.1 Magallana gigas
ATGGTCAAAATACTTTGTCATGTTACAGATGGTAATTTGCATTTGTGCACAGCAGGGTCACTGGGGGGTAGGTTTCAAGATTGTTAAACATCTTGGATCAATTAACATGTCCAACATCCAATCATCTTTTGTAATTAATTATTGTCTTATCTGAACCTGGCACATGTAAATTCTCTCATTCTTATTTTCTCTAATTTTGCTGCTGGATGTTAATTTTTCCATGAACTTTGTTTTACCCACCCACCTACACCATTTACATATGCACGCATATTATATCATAGTCAAATTTTGTTTTAACGTTCATTGAGTATTTGAATTATTGTGAGTTGGCGGTTTTTAACCCCACCTTTGCAAAGTAATTTGTCATTTATTCTAACTTTCATTGAATATTTGAATTATTGTGAGCTGGCGCGGTTTTAAACCCCACCTATACATAATTTGTCATTTATTCAATGATTTTTTCTTCTTTAATTTATTGTTTTCAATTTAAACAATACAAATTGGGTTCATTGAATAAACGACCTTTAACGCAATCTGTTGTTCTATCTCATTGCAAATGAACTTGGACTCATTGGAAGATTTTGGATTTAGATAATTGTATTGGGTAAATTACTTGTAGCAACAAAGCTCAAAGTTGGGTAAAATGAATAAAGTGTTTCTCTTGGAAATTGCTTATGTATTATATTTATGGAAAAATTTGGTTGACAAAAAATAATTTCTTTATGAGCATACCAAAAAAAACTAAACCAGACTACATCATGGGAATGTTTAGAAAAGGGAGCCATTTGGTTTCGTCCCCCAAATGATAAGGTTTATTCCAGCCGCATATTTTAATCAATTGTAAACAAAGCAAACTTTAAAAGTATTGATGAACAAAATGTACACTGGTTTATTTTTGATTCGCCAAAACATTATGACCTTTATTTATAGCGGTGCCAAAATAAGAGATAATAGGTGAGACAAAATAACGTGATAGCATTTTTTGTCGTTTGTTTTTAATTTAAATTTTGTACATCATTTTTTTTTACTGTAATATGGCTTCATTGACCGGAAAATCCACTGCAATGTCTTTTATTATACATATACTTAGCATAACCATCGTTTAAATGCGGTCACAAAATTTGATGTAGAATCGGACCAATTGCAAGCAGCTCGCTTATTAAATGATCAATATATTAGCTTTTCTGTCAATTTATATAGTTATATAAAGTCTTTATAATACATAAAAATCAGAAATATTTTATTATTGGAAGCATAAAAAAATAATCAAAAATTCTTAAAAGTTTTAATAATTTGAGTAAATGCGGGCTAAGTAATATCAATTTTAGTATAAATCTTTATACCAATGTAGTAGTATAATAAGCCTATAGACATTCTGATTTTCTATCATTTCATTGAAGAACAGAATCTTCAAAGGGCTATGTGCGGTTTTATGCATTTATTGCCCCCAAAATTAAAGTTTTATAAAGAGCTTTAAAAATAAGGTGGAAGATAGTTAGAATCATATTTAAAAATAAGGGTGCAAAAGATTATTACCACAGTGACGTCATAATGTAGAAATGACGTCATGAAGATTGCCTTATTTTGATATATTGATGTTTTGTAGCAAACTATGGGTGTTTTCCGATGGTTTTTCGACTGGGAAACATCGAGCACAGGCTTGCTCAAGTACCATTTTTTAGTATAATGTGTATATTTATCAGAAGAAAAACATATGTTAAAATCTTACTTGAGCAGACATGCGCTCTATACTTCCGAATGCAAAATATAAAGCAAAATTGGAAATATTTTCAATTGTTTACAAATTTGCGGGAATTAGGTCATTTAGTTGACGTCATAGATAAATAGCTAATGAGCAATGATGACTAAAATCATGATTTTAGTTAGAGGTATCCACTATACAATGATTTATGAAGATTTGATTTTTATTGGACACTATTTAAAAATTGGTTAAAATTGTGGGCAGATATTTGGCCATACCGCACATAGTCCCTTTAAACTTCCACAGAACTACAAAGAGCTACACTTATTTTTACTTTTTCGTTTAGGAAAAAGGTAGTGACCTTGACCTGACCTTTATGCGAAAACAAAAAAATGTCAAATTTGATTAAACTAATGGAATTATTTGGCAATATGATCCGTTTGACTGTGTCAACATTTCACGAATTTCTTATTATAAAAAGTATGTTTTATAACGAGAAGACTCCTTCCTTAAATCACAAGGAGAATGGTCAGGATTGGTAAGGCCAACTTTCCACAGAGCCTATAAAAAATGTGGTCAGACAAATTTCTTCATACCACATACAGTATGAGAGTCAACTGACATTGTATTGGTATAATAGTGATACGCTTGAGAATCTTGAACGAAAGTTTTTAATGATTCTCTTTAGTTTTGAAATACTTCTTCGTACGTTTTAAAATTTGCTAAAAGAAATATAATTTATTACACGCATATTGAAAATGAAGAGTGCATACTCGGCAATCAAAACATAAACTCTCTTCAGAATGTTGGGTGAAATTATGGATTTACGCACATACATGTACGTATATATGTTACCTTTCTGAGGCCGCATTGGGATGCTTCGCAACTTTAACAGTGTATTGTGCCATCTTGCGATTTTTTTTCACCAGGTCATAGCAAGTTTGATCTGAAAAAAAAATGGATCAGCTACGAAAAGCAATACGAGGTTCTATAGAAATGTAACAAAAGGCAAAAGTAGTGGCATACAACATTAAATATACATACATTTTGAACACATTGAAACTTTGAAACTTTAACAGATTACGGGGTATAAATAATCATTTTCGTTATTTGGATTTCTCGACTTAAAATTGAATTAAATTATTTTGGTTTTCTTCCTGACTATTTTTAGTTTTAATTAAACTGACACTTATAGGCCTCTGCTGAGTTGTACAATTTTGGACATGGCGGGTTTAACTTTGTACAGTCTGCTCCATAGTTGTCTTATATTACAGTCCCGTTAATGTTGTACTCTGTACAATAACCTAGTAAGTGTAGAACAAAATTAATATCATAAATGATTCAAAACAATTTTTTCAAAATTAACGTAAAGAGGGTGAGTATATATTTAAAAACCATAAGTTCTAAGTTCTTAGTCTCCTTTAAAATTGGAGAAAGCGGTTCCAAAACATGCCCTCCCTCTGCTAATACTGAGAAAGATCCAATATTTTCAATTACTTAACACAATATGTTCCTATGCCCGAAGATTTACATAACATTTGTTATGAAGCTCAATGTTTGAAAATCCGGAGAATCTTTCATGAATTAAGGTATTGCGCGGATCGATAAGGATTTACACTTAGAGCCATAAATCACTTACTAGTAATTAAACGATGTTTAATCTTGTGACCTGAAATTCGATGTACACAGAGTATAACACTGTGTCTGTTAATTATGTCAGTGTCAAGGTGGCATTTTTGCACCTGTCCAAGCTGCATATATTGAAAAATTCAAATATGTCATAGGATAGACCAGTGCTTGAGGAGTTTACATGTATAATCACCTTTCTTATTATTGTATCTCACCTGTCAGGTGAGATATGAACCTTTCAAAAATAAATTCCTACAGGAAAATAAATTTTCCCATAGGAAAAACAATATTCCTTTAGAAAATTAGAAATTTCCTATCGAAATACAAGAACTTTCTATAGGAATTTCAATTCTTATAGGCTGCGATAAAATTCGATAGGAAATCTTAAGTTCCTGTAGGAAAACTACCTGTCTGAATCAAATTTCCACAGGAAATACCATTCTCCTATAGGAAAAAAATCCTTTAGGTTTTTTTTTTTTTAGAAAATCCAATGGTATTGTCAATATTTTTTGTAGGTGAATCTTTTCTTCTTTATGAATTATCATTTTCGCCAATGGGATATTAATTCTTAAAGGTAAATATCTAACCTGTCAGGTAAAACACACTAAAGCAAAAGTGGTTATATACTCTCTAGACAATGACCTATCATTCGGTTGGATGGATTTTTCCGAAACTGCATCTCAAGCGGGTCCAAAAAGGCAACGTTGGCACTGGCATAATTATCCGGCATAGTGTTGAATATAGACAACGTTTGATGGCCGTCAAGAAAGAAGTTCTAATGTTATTGTATTGAGTTAACAACAACCACGTACATCCGAACGACGGGTGCAAAATTTACCCCAAAATTATTATAAACCACGTTATCCATATTTAACTTTTAGCTGTGAAGCGCTAGCAAAACATCATATTCATACCAAACAAAGAAAAATGTAACATATCGTGATTAGTATATTCATTCAAACACTAATGTGAAGGGTTTTTTAAACGTATTTGAAAAAGGAGAACAATTTTATCAATTTGATTTTATTTCGTACCAAATATAGTTCGGTTAAGGGCACACACTTCCAAAGTGGCGTTCCTCCAAGCATTGATGACGTAATGGTACTGGAACTGATGTTGCCCAGTGTTGACGAAATCTGAGCAATGTTGTTCATTGGATTCACAGTTCATTTTTTCGGCGGCAACCTTCCAGGATTTAGCGTCTGATGGACATTTCTCCACATATTTTATTGTCATGGTTGACTTTTCACAAAAGGTGATGAAATGAACCTTGAAAAAAAATGGACAATATAATGGCTAGCTGCATGCACACTGACACATATATGTAATTCTATTTTACAATATTCTTCTATAAAGAATATGACAAAACTAGAACTGCTATCAATGAAAGTACGTTCATCTTATAAAAAAAAAAAATTTACTTTTAATTAGAACTTGTTTTTGTTTGTGTTTATTTTTTTAACATAAAGATAAACATTGTGAACTTAAGTTCAATTTAAGGTATCTTGTGGGTTTACTGTTTGTGATAAAACCTATCCTGAAAATTTGTCCGTGTGATTCATAGTTTTCAGAATTTTATTTCTAAAAATTATTTTAGATTTTTTAAAGCGGTAATAATGTCATTTCAATATAATATAATTGTAGTAAAATGCAAATCTTAGTGGAGAAACGCATTACAACTATGCTCCAAACTTTTAAACGATTTAGACGAAATTAATTAATCTCAACACGATTATAGAGGATAAAATTATAAATCAATTCATAAAAAATAATCAATATGTGTTCTCGGCCAATTTTTTGCAAAACAACTTCAAATATTTTAAAGATTTCACAAAACCTTAAATTTTCAATATGACTCTAGCCCGATGTCATCATATTTTACGTCTGAGTACCCAAAAATGAAAACGCGTTGATAGACAAGACTAGAAAAATGGCTTTTTTTCTCTTCATGAAAATCTGAGTCAATCGATGCAAAAATAATTGCCATACAACTATTGGCATAATAAGTTTCTAATCGTATAAATTAATTAGCTTAAGCTTAAAAAAATTAAATAGCTAGATTTGTAGTTGAAAATACAGAATTTATAATTGTAAAAGAAGTGAATTTAATGCATATGGTTCCAGATTTACTTATCTACGTGATTTTAAATGGAAGAGTTCCAACGCATACTCCTACCTTATAGAACAAAATGTGACAATATAAGTCACGTATGTAAATTTTCAGCACTTGATAATTATAAATATTTGTATAAACTACATTTAAGCTTTTTGAAATATATACTTTTATGATTCTAAAGATCAATTGCTATTTTGTAAAAAATGTATAAGTTTGCTATGACGGTCAACTCTTTACGTCGAATTTTATTGTGTCGTCAGCAAACCCGCGAGCTATGTTTAGCCCCCCCCCCCCCCCCCCCACCTTGCCGGACGCTGATCCCGGAACAGCAACGATGCTGTTGCTCTGGATCGAGACGTAGTACGTAACTACAATCGTGCGTTGTGAATACCGGTTTACCTGTATCGTAAATACCTATGTAATGGCATGGTCATGCCATTTGTTGGAGGGGGAGAGACGCACAACATGCAAAATATCATAAATGTAGTACATGTAGTACTAAACTTAAGAATTTTTTAAAAAATGCTAGTCACTCCTATTGTAGAAAAGTATTCAAAGTTTTAAAAGATCTGGCATAATTAATTTAAATCTAAATTTATTAACCTGGGTACAAGATTGTCACCCAAAATGTCTTACAAGAGATTTTATAAAGTATCTGTATCTATCAATTAATGATATCGGCCTTGAAGTACTTTACAAGTCCCAACATATGCAGTTACCTGTATATTTTTTTTTTCATATTTGTCATGATAAATATATGTAGCACTACCGAATTTTTATTACAAAATAAACTTTAAGTCAAAAGCGATTCGCGATCTCGAAGTTTTGCAACGAGTCTGAAATTTAAGACAACGAGCAAAGTGATAGATTGGTGTTTTTTAAACAACATATAATAGGATCAATCAAAATATGAACATGAAACATAAATAAGATTGCTGAGGACCCATTGCATACTTAAAATTTGTATTATTTTAATTTTACCTCTGAATATGTGTTCATCAAAGAAAGCAGTAAAATCATTCTCTCAAAAATATGTAGGCCTTCCAACATTTTCCTTCTATCAAACAACTGAAATCGATAAATAAGGAAAATCACAGTACAGACAATTTTGCAACGAAAAATAATACATTACACGATGTACATTAAAATGTTTTCAAATCTGATAAATAATTATAAACCTGATGACCAAAATACAGTCAATGATATTCAATACAATTGAAATAAAACTAACCTTCCTTTTAAGCAAATATTTTGAATATCTTAATTTTTTGAATATCTTAATTAATTAAAATGTTTTCTTGCAACAAAATCTTGTTAAACCGTAACTGACTTACCCAATGTAATGTTCTTTTCTAAATCCTGAGCTTAACCCTTTGGCTGGATGACGCGCGCCAGGGGTTTTAAAAGCCCGGTTACACTATACACGATATATATAGCAATATTTGCGCCAATAGTTTCATTACCCACACTTAATGAGTCACATATGTTGGAGGTACGTGTACGAGATCCAACAAACACACATCGATTATTGTCTGTTTTATACACAATATTTCGTTGCCTACCGGAAAAATTGCAGAACTTAATTTTTACTAAAGAATGAAAAAAAGGAAAGATTACGTACCATATACATTGTTTTACATGTATGCTCACATTGAAATATACTGTTGTTTTAATTTATTTATTGCTACTTCAATCATCAATCATTATCAAAGGACTGCCAAAAATACGCAGACAAGTACAAACATATTTTGATAATAAAAAAGTGCACAATTGTTTATTTGTGACTTAGTCATTGTACACCAAAAATGAATACAGGTAATTGTACATTTTTAACATACGTAAATAGCCACGATAATAGAAAATGCACAAATATACAAATACAGAAGTACAAGTTATGTAGCATTTAGTATTCTGTACGCTAAGCATTTGACGAGTGTCCCTGAAGAAATTTTAATTCGATTTTTACTAAACAAATATGGTCCCAAATTTGAGGTATCACGCGAAAAACGTACTCACTGCTTCTTCTTCGTTAAGAACTTTGACAATATGAAATTTAGATAGGTTGATATTAGTGCCCACATCACAAAATCTAGTGGTATCGACCAGCTTAATGAGCGATATAAAGGATCAATGGAATCCAGACACTTTCGCTCAAATTTAAAATGTCTTGATCTTTGCGTTAAAAATTTGATTCTTGAATATCGTTTTTGCGTTGGAAGTTTTCTTGGACAGATTTTAAGGTGAGACGACACGTCCCTCAAATTTTATATAACTTATTTCCACGAATTTGTTACTGATTTACTACTACTTTGACAAGATTTTTTGCAAAAAATTAGGGTACCTTACCAAGCATTTGTGCAAGACACTAGAGTATGCAATTTCATATATAATCTTATAGAAGATACACTTGAATTGCTGTCACTTTTTTACTATGGTAATTATCTTAAACAATTAAGGTACATAGTACATGAACATTTATGTACAGTCTACGACGTTACCTACGTCACAAAGTTATTGATACCTATATTAGTTTCTTTGATATTAAAATATTTTCTTAGCTTTTGCATGCTTTTATAGGTCTTTTTTCCCCAAAAGAAAATGATAATAAATTCAGTCTTACATATGAAAAGAAGAGAAATTTTATATGCAATGTCAATGATGAATAGGGATTTTTTTCTGTGATCGTTGTAATTACCACTAATTAGTGATCCAACACCGTTCCCGTTGCGACTACTAAATAAATACTATAAATTGTTGCACCAAAAGTGAAGAATGTTGCTAATGCTAACTCGTTGCTTAAAATTCTTTCATTAAGCGTCACAATAAGATTGAAGAACATAACCGGGCGATCTGATTTTTAAAGCGCAGTTTGCAATTCAAAAGTGAATATCATTTGTGGCAATTTAAAACAGGGGATCTGAAATTTGCAGAGCAAACTTTTAGTGGTTAACCCCTGAGGAAAAGGAATGGCACCATCTTTAGTTCGATAGGCCCTGGCCCCACGTACTGAAAATACGCATGATGAACGGCAAGCGAACCAATTGTTTTGTATAATTTGTTTATTTACGGAATGGCGCTAGAATTGCACTTCGGAAGGTCATATGAATCTTGTTCATTGACTGTTTCACGATAAATTCCACGCACGCGCATTACTGCTCTGTTCAAGTATGTAGGTTACTATTTCTACTACGGGTCACATATGACTATTTTTAACCCGTTATCATTGACGTAGGTAGTTCCATTCTGAAAATGTATGCATTATTTTCAATATTTCCACGGGTGCTTAAATGGCGAACTGAATAATGTTAGGGTATAGATGGAAAGAAAAAGGTCTGAAAAAATACAAGGAGGTAAAAAAGGCATAAAATCTCCATAGGAACTAGACATGTTGTAAACATGCCTAGTTCACGGTTCACCTATTTTCCAAAGTGAAAGTGGATTTTGCAGGGTAGGGGTTAATTTAGGGTACCATATCTCAGTACATGTCATGCACTTTGGATAGTTGTTGGACAAGTATCATTCTAAAGTTGTGCTATATTTGTACTGATTTGAGCATGTGGTATTTTTTATATGATTTTTTGTTGTAAAGAGAAATAAGAGAAAAATAATTGTACATGTATACTATAGTTCTACGACAAAACAAATTTTCATGCGCATAAAATATTTTCAGAAGGGGGGGGGGGGAGTTATTACAAGCACGTATGTATAAACACACTGGCTTGAATACATTGAGTACAAGTGTACTTGTCTGACTGTCTATCGGTACTCTCTGTGTTCAGGCCACCGAATTTATGTTGCATTGTTTATTGGTCAACATCTGTACAACTCATAGACATATACATGACAATTAATATACACATGTTAATATTCATAATATGTACACCAGCAGTAACTTATGTTGCATGAATACATATCTGTATATAATATATATATATTTACTGAGTTTTAAATAACATTTAGTTACACCCATTAAACAGAAAAATATCAGATATTTCGAACTTGGTGTGTCATTATTAAAAGTAAAACCACAAAACATAATCTAACACAATTTATTACCACATCAACATTAATCTGTATATGAACGATTAATTACAACCCAAGCGCACGATATGCAAAATTAAAAAAAACCCACTGAAAATAAAGATAATAGGATTTCACTATAAGAAGAATGTTTCATGAGCGCACAAGATGCAAATAATGAGGAGTTTGTTCCATCTTCATGCATAAACTGCCAAGTTATATGCAATATTAATTATAAAACATGAGCAAGAACAAGAATCACATGCAGAATGGTCAGGATTGGTAAGGCCAACATTCCAGATTGCCTACAAACATGTTGACAGACAAATAACAGAATATTCAACATGCATGCACAGTATGAGAGTCAACTTGTCATTTTTTTTAATGTTTAACTGTAAGATTTGAGTAAATGAATTCCACTATTGTATCAAAATGAAATGAAACCCACTGCAGCCAAATCACAAGACATCATTTTAGTAATGCCATTAAATAGTGACAGGTACTGTAAATATACACTCATAAGACTAAGTATACTTATAGTATCTTTTTGGAGCTGTATTCTGGATTTCTGGAGGCGTTGAATTTCTAAAAGTGTGATTTGTCATCTTACGATTTCTTTTCACCAGGTCATAGCATGTTTGATCTTAAGAACAAATTATCAGCAGAAAATCATAAGAGTAATGAATATTCAAATGAAAATATATAACAATTTAGCAAATTTATGACGTGAAATACATTGTTCATGTATATCAACGTTATACACGTGCATACAAAATCTAAACAGGTTGTAATCTTAATTACAATGTAAAGTTGATCATATACTTCGATCAATATTAAACTGCATTTGCTAAATAATTTGCTAAATGGCGATTATTTTCTAAAAAATAATTAAAACTGACATTTGTATGCCTCTGCTGAGTTGTAGAATGGTGGGCATGGCGGATCATCCTTACTGCATTCGGCGCCATAATTTTCCTGAATTACTTTCCCATTGATGTTGTACTCCGCACAATGACTTATTCGAGTATTGAAAAAAAATCAAATAAGCATAACATGTGCAGGATCTAAAATAGAGAGTTAGGGGGCTTCGCCCCCGGAAAAATTAGTGATTATTATTATTATCTCGAGAATCTCGAGAGTTGTCCTCAGACCCGACTCCCTTCTTGCGGGTATACAAATTCATCCTGCGGACTCCATCCCCCCTCGTGCACCTAAACATTTGTCCTTCAGACCCACACCCCCCCCCCCCCCCGCGAAAGGAAATCTACATTCGCGCGTGATTAGTTTTAACCTGACCATTAATGAACTATACCGAGGAAACATTACTGAGTGGAAGAAATTAAGCAGTAAACATTTCAATTTTTTTAATATTTAATTCTTTTAATGGAAGGTGAGACGATCAAGTCCATAATCAGTCATTTGGCAAAACTGATAACTGACATTACATTATATTAAACAATTCGATTCCCTCTGAAACACTTTTTTGAAAATCACACCAACTTACAATCATTGATTAATACATTCAAAAGCGCTTATTTTACATGACAAATAAATTACAGTTCAATCGATTTGATTTTACACCGTACCAAATATAGTTCTATTTAGGGCACACACTTTCAAAGTGGCATTCCTGCAAGCATTGATGTCGCAATGGTACTGGAACTGATGTCGCCCGGGGTTGAAGGAATCTGAGTTGTTCAATGGATTCACAGTTCATCTTTTTGGCCGCACTTTCCCACGATCTGAAGTCTGTTGGACAGTGTTCAACGTATCTAACCGTAATGGCAGACTTTTCACAAAATGTAATGGCTGAAACCTCCCAAAAACGATATTAAATAGAGATTACTGATTCATCTGTACAACTACACTTTAAAATTTTCCCTACTAAGGAACAAATTAATTAACTGTTTAAAAATCCCGTTGTTTTAACTAAGTTTTCTTTGAGTTACTTTTTTTTATCATAATAATTCAAGTTGAATGTAGTCCTATTCTCGAAACTTAATCGACTTATGCACTGAAAATCATGTTTCTTAGCAAGCATTTATTTGTGTGGTCTCCGATCTCCATTGCACCCGATATTGTTTGGATAATTAAATGAATCATTCTCAGGACGCGTTTTGAAATAAACAAAATTCGTAAAAATAAAATTGATCAATTGGAAATATATGCAGAGGAGGCTAGTTAAAAAGTTTATAGGTAACACATACATGTAATTTATAAACTAATTTATTATTTATAATTAGTATTTAATACATTTTACCTTTATAAAAATGTTAATTGTTGACAGCAGTAAAATCATCCACACGAGTACCTCCATCATCCCCAGGAAAAAAGAATGTGGTTATTTTTTTTTAAAACACAGACCTTATATATTATGATTATCAGTGATAACTATTTATCGTCTGCTTAAATTCGTATTCATTTAGTTCAATGATTCATGCGTTGGTCCTGCTGCTTAATATGCATGGATTGCATGTCTTTTAAATTCGAACAGTTGCCAGCTGGTGCACAAACAACGCTAACGTTTGACAAGCTCATGCAGCTTTCACAATACACCTAAACACTCTTCTCATTGTTGTTGTGACTTGATCTTTACCGAAATCTGTAGACGAAACATATTCAGAAATTGCACCTGATTTAGATCAATTATATTCAAATGTCGAAAAGTTTATATCTGGATCACTTACTACTTATGTAACAGACACATTCACCTTGAAGTTCATAGATCGGTCGCGCGATATATTCAATATGTCGTCAAAAATACATATCTTCAAATTTTTCAGTGTCTTTGCCTGTGATAACACTACGTATCGTGTACTTTCGTGTACGGACCCCGACCGAAATTATCACCTCATAATACTCATAGAATGATTCCTTATTCCTTAAGTATACATTCAATTACACTCCTCATCGTTGCTGTAACTTGAACTTCATCGAAATCTGTAAACAAAATTAAACATACATGTATTTTTAAAAAATGCACCTTATTATAGCAAGTTTTGTGTCCATGAATTGTTCAAATTGTACAGTGTCATTGTATTAGCCAACACGGATTGTATCAACCTCTAATGATGAAACGCCGTTTAATGATACAAATATCATCAAGCGTTGCAATTGCAACCCCTAATGTTATAGATTATTGCATTAACAGTTGACAACATCAACCGCTCATGATATATCGCCGCTAAATGATACAATTTTATCATTAAGCGTTGCAGATGCACAGCATCCTTAATGAAACAAGCAAAAAGCTACTTAGTCAACCCCTCACGATACAAGTATTTATATCATTAAGAGTTGCGTTTGCACTCTTAATGATATAATAAAATATCTAAATGTAGAACACTGATCTGCAATGAACGTGCAACATGTTGTGAATGTCTTGAATGTTTTTAGTGTTGATAATACAGCATAAATTAACGTTATATACATATATAATACCTAATCGAATTCGCAGTTTTATATTATTTATAGAACTTCTCCCACTTAATATTAATGCACTATGGCGGTACTATACATTACTACATGCACGTGTGTGGGTCCTAGACTGTAATAAAAAAAGAGATATTAAACATAACCTTCTTTTAAAACAATTACGATGGGACATGTATGTCGTTAAAATGCGCATGCCTATAAGTCTAATTGAAATACTAATATTGTAAAAGATTTGCACACTAATTCCTTAAAGCAATGATTTAAATGGTAGAACATCTTAAGTAGAGTTGGGTTTAAGCGGGGTTTTTTTTTCTCATCATTTGATGCTCCCTGGTTTTCAAAATTGCATTTTGTTATGTCCCTAAGATAATGATTACAGATGTAATTATTTTATACTTGTTAAATGATACAACCATTGATAAATTTAAACCCAATCTGTATGCTTTGAACCTCTCAATCTAAAAATGCTGGGACAAGTTACCAAATAGCAATCTATGTCACTGAGTAACATATCTGCGTTGATTTCAAAAATTGGAGTAGAAATGAGTGTCATATTCAGGATTAAAATATTGTTAGTCCTTTGAAATAAATTATATCAACAGACTACCTTTGTAAAAAAAATGGTTAAGGAATAAGTCTGACAAAGTCAGTCGGTATTCGATAACGTCAATTTATGGCTAAATACTTATCTTAAGAAATTAATTAAATTTTTTTCTTAGCTAGGTATTCATTTGAATACAATTTTAATTATATTGCAGCCTGAAATGTTGACAGTTAACAGTCACCGTTAAACAATTATATAATAATTTTGTAGCCTGCAAATACTGGCTACCTTTAAACATTTTGTTTAAATTTTTATTGATTACAATGCTTTAGAAAAATTTTCAAGTGATACTCTAAAATTTGAGTGTCAGTCGTAGAGTTATAAGCAAAATACAGAGCTCGCAATTCTTTGTCATGTAAACAAGGCCCATGTCATGTTTTAGTTTACATTGGCTCAATATACCGATAAAATCTTTTTTTTTCAAGATGATCTCTCTCTCTCTCTCCCTCTCTCTCTCTTTCTCTCTCATAATTCGTTTTAATCATAAATAAATAGTTCCTAGCGTTATCACATTCAATTTCAGTCTAAAGTTGTATTTTATATTCTAACATTCAAAACTTACACGGCGTAAAGTTTGTTATGTGACACGGCCATTTGTGGGCTCTGTATATCGCTTATCGCGAAAATCTGGTAATTCAATATATGATATAATGCACTTATGACTTGTACGGGTGGTTAAAATACCTGTTCTTTTGTAAAAAAAAAAAATCGACAAGTCAAACTGAATTCATCGAGAGTCGGATAAATTTCACTTATTCATATACCCATATAGGGTAACCGCTAAGGTAAGTCGTTTTTGATTTATGCTACAAAACTTGACAATCATTGTCTGGATATTTACAAGAGCAAACGTATATACGTATATATGTATAATTATGAATTCTAGATCTGGACCAGAACTTGCTATTTTTCTGAGTCAAATGTCAATGTCGTATCTACAAATTTTATCTCGCCAAGCATGAGCTTATTATCACAGATTCATCAATAGGATTATATATAAATCTACAGCATTAAGTCACTGTGTCGTCAATAAATTGATAAGTTCATGAATCTAGCAACAGGCATCTTTGTTATTCTATGCAACAAAGTCATTGCCTCAATCCCAATGAATTTGAAAATACAATGCAATTGCATTTTGCCATGAATATTAACTCTTCTGAAACCTGAAGGATCTTTAATAAAAACAAAACCACAAAAATAATACATAAAGACATATATATATATATATATATATATATATATATATATATATATATATATATATATATATATATATATATATATATATATATAAGTTGTGCATATTTAATTGATTACATGTAATTTAACATAATAGTATTTTAGAACTCTATAGTTCATGCACAGCAATAAGTATTTTCCAGGAATATCATTAGATCTAAATACACCAATATGTCATGACCAATCTAAGAATTAAACGGCAGTAAAAATAATATATATATACATTCAATAAAGTACTAGTACTTGACTGTTCCAGCCTTAAAATGCTTGATGTTAATAATTCAAAGAAAATATTTTATTTTAAAAAATCCGCTTTCATATGGACATGAACGGAATATTACAATCCAACTGCATTATAAACATATGAATTGTACTAATGATGATAAACATATAATTATACGAATGCTTAAGTTTCTATATAGGGTTAAGAAGAAAGAATTTTTATTGTTTCTATAAATTTAACCGAGTTTTAACGAAAATTTTATTATTCAACAAATGGACCAATAAAACAAATAAACCTGGAAAATACAATGATATCAAACTTTAAGATTTAATTTGTTTGCAATCCATTTTCACAAGTTGTATGAAAACATGCGCTTAAGGAAGGAGTCTTTTCTGGTTTTCGACATGCCAAACGTAAATTTGATCAATTGTTCGTTCATTAAATCAAGATGAAAGGTAATTAAAATTGTATATTTTTCTTTCTTTTTTACTATCATACAACTTGGCATAGAAAAAGTAATCAATGTTTAAAATAAAACAAGGACTATATTTTTGGCGTAATATTGGAGTAGGAAAATATCATATGTTTCGCAATCAGAATTGCTGCAGATTAATGAGTCTGTTTTAGCATTTTAAAAATAATAACATTAATTTAGGATTTTATCACTAATGTGAACTAATGATATGATACTTGGGTTTCAGAATATGTTTTTAAAATATGATTTGCCGATCAAATTACATTTTTATAAGCTTTTTAAAGCGACCTTTCTATACATTGATTTTTGTGAAAAATTCACTAAAATCAGTTTTTCTCTCTTATTAAATGATCAATATATTAGCTTTTCAGTCAATTTATATCTTTATATGATGTCTTTATAATACATAAAAATCAGAAATATTTTATTATTGGAAGCATAAAAAAATAATCAAAATTTCTTAAAAGTTTTTATAACTTGAGTAAATGCGGGCTAAGTAATGTCAATTTTAGTATAAATCTTTATTCCAATGTAGTAGTACATGCCTATAGACATTCTGATTTTCTATCATTTCATTGAAGAATAGAACCTTCAAATCTTAAACTTCTACAGAAATACAAAGAGCTACACTTATTTTTACCTTTTCGTTGAAGAAAAGGGAAGTGACGTGACCTGAGCTTAATGCGAAAACAAAAATGTCAAAATTTGATTAAACTAATAGAATCATTTGGTAATATGATCCGTTTGACTGTGTCAAAATTTCACGAATTTCTTATTATAAAAAGTATGTTTGATAACGAGAAGTCTCCTTCCTTAAATCACAAGGAGAATGGTCAGGATTGGTAAGGCCAACTTTCCACAGACCCTACAAAAAATGGGGTCGGCAAATTTATTATTATTAAAACTTCATACCACATACACTATGAGAGTCAACGGACAGTGTATTGGTATAATAGTGATACGATTGAGAATCTTGAACAAAAGATATTAATGATTTTCTTCAGTTTTGAAATGCTTCTTCGTACGTTTTAAAATTTGCTGAAAGAAATATAATTTATTACACGCATATTGAAAATGAAGATTGCATACCCGGCAATCAAAACTCTCTTTAGCATGTTGGGTGATATTATGGATTTACGCACATGCGTATGTTACCTTTCTGAGGCCGCATTGGGATGCTTCGCAACGTTAACAGTGTATTTTGCCATCTTACGATTTTTTCTCACCAGATCATAGGAAGTTTGATCTGGAAAAAAAAATGGATCAGCTACGAAAAGCAATACGAGGTTCTTCAGTAATGTGACAAGGCAAAAAAAGTGGCATAAATTATTTCAACATTAAATATACATAAATTTTGAACACATTGAAACTTTGAAACTTTAACAATTACAGGGTATAAATAATCATTTCCGTTATTTGGATTTCTCGACTTAATATTGAATTAAATTATTTTGGTTTTCTTCCTGACTATTTTTAGTTTTAGTTAAACTGACACTTATAGGCCTCTGCTGAGTTGGACGATTTTGGACATGGCGGGTTAAATTTTGTACAGTATGTTCCATAGTTGTCTTGTATTACAGTCCCATTAATGTTGTACTCTGTACAATAACCTAGAAAGTCTAGAACAAAAATTATAGATGATTCAAAACAATTATTTCAAAATTTACGTAAAGAGGGTGAGTCTATATATAAAAACCAAAAGTTTTAAGTTCCAAGTCTCTTTTAATAATGAAGAAAGCGGTTCCACAACATGCCCTCCCTCTGCTAATGTTGAGAAAGATCCAATATTTTCAATTACTTAACACAATATGTTCCTTGGCCCGAAGATTTACATAACTTTTCTAACCTTGTATCATTGTTAAAATCAGTCTGGGTAACCTTTGAGGGTTACTTTGTATAAACAAGTGTATGAAGCTCAATGTTTGAAAATCCAGAGAATCTTCGATGAATTAAGGTATTGCGCGGATCGATAAGGATTTGCACCAATGGTCTATCATTTTGATGGATGGATTTTTCCAAAATTGCATCTCAAGCTGGTGCGAAAATGCATTCATGGCACTGGCATAATTATCTGGCACAGTGTTGTATTTAAAACATTTTCGTTATGCAATCCTTTGTTATTTTAAGCTATTATATAGCATAAAGTACTTGCAGATTTGAAAGCAAATCCAAAAAGTTACCTGTAAGTGTCTAGTAAGTTATAAAAACTGTCCAATTATTCTTAAGAATTGACAGTGAAATCTGCCCAGTAAAAAATAATGGATAGTAATTGTAATCTTATTGGACGGTACAGGTGACGTGTAAGAAAACAAATACCAAGAAAACCAAACATCTGAGAACAAAATGAAATTTAATTAAGCATGCCATGAAATATAATAATCCAAATGAACTGATACATCGCTGTAAACCTATTAAAATGCACTTGTACATGAGGGAAATTAATCCAAATGCAGTTGTATACATGCATACATGTGTGGAATCAGGAAAATAGTATTTAAATCCAGATTTGACTTTGCCTCCGTTTTCTTAATAAAACCACTACGTATTAAGTCATCCAAAGCCTGCTGATTCAGAGGTTTTGAAAAACCTATCAATGCTCTCTACTTCTTGACTGGCGTTAATCAAATCTTCATCAGAGATATCAGAAAGGACACAGTCCTGAATTTAATCAAAATCTGGCATAGTCTTCATATCTAGAATGTCACTAAGAACACCATCCGTATTAGGATGATTTACGTTATCATCCCGGATTTTTGACAGAATTAAGATATGCTTTCTCCATCAGCGGAAAACATCTCGGTACTTGAACACAAGTTGTGTGAATGAATAAAAAATCATGCAGTTCAAGTTATACCTAAAACTTTACCTGTACCTGTCCACTAAGTATACAAAAGAAACAGTATTTTACTCAGGACTGCAATTTTGTAAGGGGTGATAAAAAATAGCTCTCTTTATTTTCATTGCCTACTGATGTACCTGTTGCAGTCCATTCATAAAACAGAAGAGGAGAATGTTTAAAAACGTATATACGCCTAAAACTGTCCATTCTGTGAGAGAAGGAACTGATCAAGGCCCTTCAGGCCTCGATCAGATCTTTCTCTCACAGAATGGACAGTTTTTGACTTATATCATTTACATAGACAACGATTGATGTCCGTCGATCAAGAACGAAGTTCTAAAGTTATTGTATTGAGTTAACAACACCTGGTCTGGCCACGAACATCCGAACGACGGGTGCAAAATTTACATTAATGAATCATTTCCCCAAAATTATTGTAAACCACGTTATCCATATTTAGCTTTTAGCCGTGAAGCGCTAACAAAACATCATATTAGTTCATATCAAAAAAAGAAACATGTAACAGATCATGATTAGTGTATTAATTCAAACACTAATTTGAAGTAGTTTTAACGTATTCGAAAAAGAAGAACAATTTTATCAATTTGTGTTTATTCCGTACCAAATATAGTTCGGCTAAGGGCACACACTTCCAAAGTGGCGTTCATTCAAGCATTGATGACGCAATGGTACCGGAACTGATGTCGCCCGGTGTTGAAGGAATCTGAGCAATCTTGTTCAATGGATTCACAGTTCATTTTTTCGGCGGCGATCTTCCAAGATTTAGCGTCTGTTGGACATTTCTCCACATATGTTATTGTCATGGTTGACTTTTCACAAAAGATGATGGCATGAACCTTTAAACAAAATAAATGATTAAAATTTTTTTTTGATTTTATGATAAGGAACATTGTAATTGAAACACATTTCCTTCTAAACAAATTGTGAAGGAGAAAAATTAAACTCTTTCTAGTCAGGTCTACAAAAAAGATTCGTTATTAGTTTTTAGAAAACATAGAAAAGATGTGAAAACATCAAATCCAAATGGCATGAATTCCATCTACGTCCACTGGTTGGTCTTGGAATATCAGTGTTAGCAAATACTGCTTTTTACATAGTCATCTACTTCCAGTTTGATAATTATTACATCGCTTGCTATTGTACAACAGCCATTTTTCGAGTTTTCGTGAACTTGATGACAACACACTAGAAACGCCGTGGGAGCGCGGTATAAACGCAGAAGAAACGTCACGAGAGCGCGATGAACGCAGCAACAACTCTTTGGGGTCGCTGTGAGAACGTAGCTAAATGGAAAACAACTCGTTCAAACGCTGTAGATGCGCAGTGAGATCGCGATAGAGACGCAGTGAGACCCCAAAGGACTCCGTGCAAGCGCAATTGACTTATTACTGCGTCTACTCTGCGATTAGCTGCGTTCCTTGAGCGCGCCGACGGAGCTCTCGTGGCGCTGTTTGAGATCTTACGGCGCTGTTCGGCGACCTCACTACGCTTCTACGGCGTGTTTATGAGAACGCCGAGCCACAGTGCGTCCTTTGTGCATGTTCAAAGTGCGTGCCGTCGCATGACGTTCTTAAATGTTCAAGGCGATCACACCGCGACGGACGAAGATGCCGTTGTGTTGTTACGGCGCTGTAGGAAACTCTACTGCGTTTACTTTGGCGTTTTACATGTACGTTATTTAAGGATGCAGCGGGATCGCCGTGTGAACGCAGCTCCAGTGTGACAGGGGTTTAACATCGATAATAAGAAAATTAAATTTTGTCAACATGTAAAAATGTTACTACTCACTGAGTATAAACTATACGTCTATCGGCACTGTACTATCGATTTGTGCAAAAAATGGACATAATCAACGCAAAAGTCTTATTAAAAGTTACATGCAATCTTGCATTTTGAAAAAAAATATGAATAAAACTTTTGAATTGTATATTCCTTATATTACGCGAGTACTTAATTCCTCGATGCCGCTGGTTTGTACATGTCAAATCAAGAGAATATAAAATTGCGAACGTTGGACCTTTCTCCATATTTCTTATTGTTTTCATGTTTATTGCACGTTGATTCATCGAAAGTGTATCTGGATTAGCCGCAGAACTTAAACTGGATATTAAAAATGTTTAGTTCTCTTTTGTTTAAATTGTAAGAAATCTAGAATTTTAGAAAATTATTAGTTAATTCTACAATTCAAGACTAAGGGTTGTCTCTAAGACCCGGGGGGGGGGGGGGAATTCCCTCGCCTATAATAGCGTGATTACCCGGGTATTATTTCATTTCAAACACAATGTTGTTATAAGCAAGACCCCCAGACCCCCCTTCTATCTTTTGTATTTCTTCCCTCTACTTCAATTTTTAAAGATAACCCGGAGACTGTAGAAAAAAATTTAATGCAAATCAAAATTTCACGTTCGTGACGTCGTGACGTTTTCGACTAGCTACGTCAAAGTCGTGTTAACATGTCTTACAAAAATTGTCATAAAATGCTTAAAACACACATTTAGATATCTTTGTATATTTGTATTCAGAAAAAGGTGACTAATCGGGAAAAAAAGTGAGTTTGTGAAATTTTGACCTTAAGGGCCCTTTTCTCGTGATGGCAGTCATATTTAAACTTGTATCGTGGTTTCTTCTGTACACATTCATGTTAGTATTTTTGAAAAGTTTTGATTTGATAAAAATATCAAATGTACATGATAATTCATTTAAGTTGCATTAAGCAATCTTATAAAATTTGACCATAACGTATTAAGAAACATGTGCGTATCTACAGTGTTTTTCATTCAATGATACTAGACTTTGACCCGTGCGTGCACGGGTTGACATTGCATATCGAACATTTAGAAATAGGTACATCGATACACCTTATTATTGACATTTACATAACAAAGCTATAAGCCTACAATAATGCTATTAATTTCACTACACTTTCCTTAGTTTGAATAACCTAACTGTGTCTCGGGAAAAGCCCCTCCCTTACTTATACCCGTAAAGTAGCAGAAAATTGCAGAATCGCTCTGGAACGATTTTGGAGAAAGTTAAAATGATGTTGCCTTGAAAATAACAGTCAAATACATCACAACAAACCTTTTTGAGACTGCAAATACCTTTCAACTAAAAATTTTAATCCATAGAATGGAAGAACTCAACACCTTTTCACCAACGTACACGTAATCGTATATTCTTTGTAAAACTGGGTCTGTAGGACATTATTCATTTTTACGATAAAACATATTCTATCTTCACTCTCCTAACAAATATAATGTAACATTTTTGCATGTAATCAAATATTTTTTGTCATCACGAAGATGAAAGTAAGTGCTTAGTTGAAATGTATATTTGTTATTTTATACTTTCTCTCATAAGAAATCATTAATTTATATGAACAAAATATATAGCAAAAGTCCAATGAAAATTTACCCGTATTTGTATTATCATTTCTGAGTTTATTCAGGCAGATGTGATATTGTGGAAACAAATATAAACTAAAGATCCCGTTAGTGTGAATGTATTGCGCAAGTGCAAGATTGTAAAATCCAAAAAATCCAGGTGATTTCCGGGATTTTTTGAGCAATTTTCGTTGATTATTAATTAGCGAAGCTTAACTGAGAAAAAATAAAAACAAATTGGTAATCTTCAAGTACCAAAGATGTTTAAAATATATAAAACAAAAGACAGTATTCTTCCGATTTCTAGGTATTAAAGACTAAAAATTCGAGTCTATTATTTTAATATAGTAGTATAGATGTTCTCTTTGTGATGTGTACGTGATTTGATTTTTTAATACATAATGTAATATATCATTTCAAGAAAATAAAAACATAACCATGTCTGTGATTTTATATTTCAATATAGGTATCTTGACTTCACAACCCTGTGTGATTGTATGTAGCAGTATATGTATTAAAGTGTGTGATTGCGAGAAATGGTATATGTGTAAAAGTGTGTGATTTAGTGTAAAGAAATTTGTGTTAAAATGTGTGCTTGCATGTGGCAGTATATTTAGTTAAATTGTTTGATCATAATACTTGTAACGTTATATGCAGTTAAATTGCGCTATTGCAGGGTAACAGTATAAACGTAAAAGTTCCTAAATCCGTGTAACGGTATATGTGTTAATGAGCGTTACTGTGAGAGAGCATTATTTACATGTAGTAAATATTTAAGCATTAAATCATTATAATTTGAAAGATGTGGTCTTATAACTGCAACGGTGTGTGCATACAAATTGAATAACGCGCGCTATCGCGTTATGAAATTTTTTTGGCACACACCGTTGCAGTTAGGAGACAACATCTTTTAAATAATAATAATTCAATGCTTATATTTACGTTTTTTTGATATTTATTCTCTTACCGAAAACATCATTTATTTTTAAAATCTCTGCCTTATTCAACGAGTAATGTGCAATAAACGGAGGAGGCAATGGAACAGCCGAATAATGCTGACAAAAAATATAGCACAGAGATTTGATAACTTATAAGAAAATTTTATTTTTCATTCTGAAATTTGATGAATTTACTTTTGGTATACTAAGAAATTAATCAATTGAATTCATTTTACTGTTAAAATATGTTTACATCAAGAAATATTAATCAGCGTAAGTATAATATCAGGTCGTGATCTGGCTTGAAGTCGCGAGGAGAGTCAGTCAAGTTCTTCAAGAAATACTAAAGGAAGACTGTATTCATACGCACCATATTTGATGAATGGGTCATCTGTGTTATGCGTAAATATCACTGAAATAAATCAATGCAATTTGATAGGGGGAAAGAAAGTAAATGTAAAAATAATTGCGGTTACAGTCTCTAACTCCTGTCTGTTGTTGTCAAAGTGCAAGATTGCCGGTAAAGATATTAAGGTTTGCATTTTTACAGTGAGGTTTATATAACAGAATTTTTATTGCACGAGCATGTTACAATTATCGACCAATCCTGAATCAAAATCAGAATCAAACCTATCAGTCATTTATGCAATTCTTGAAACAACTTTGAATACTTGGACGGAAAATTCATTTTGAAATTTATTTTTCACAGTCTCTTTTAACCTTTAACTATAGTGAATACAAATGGAGATTGGTTTCTCAGAGATTTTGTTCGTCTCAATAAATCATTGTCTTGATCTTTTATAAAAAGGTTACAGCATCATATTATTCTTTTTAGTACCAAAATATCAAGTATTGACTTACTAAGAAAAATACAAAACTATAGAGAAATAGCACATTTATTGAGTTCACTCAACATATCGCCACAAGTCACAAAACATCATTTGTATATAAGTATTATGTATTTCATGGTAAGCGTAAATACAAAGAACAAAATCAGTACACTTCAACTTGTTCACAATATTCGTCCAAAACTATTTACATAAACACGGGTTTTCTATCTACCTGATCAATATAGCTCATTTTCCATGTGGGAGAATTGTGCTAAATTCACCATTAATGTACATAAAGGCATATTTTTTTTTTTTTTACAAAATTCATCATAAACCTAATACATGTACGAGGAGTTGCATCAGAGGATTAACAACATGACCTATGTTGCCTTACACCACTACCCCATGCTGTAACTTGTCATTGCATTGTTAGTATACAGGTCTTAGAGGATATAAGACATGGTTCAGCCATATTTTTTTTACAATAAATTGACATACAAAGTAAAGTCAACTATTTACATGTTGCCATTCAAACAACATCAAACAACAAAAAACAACATTTCGGTATGGTCAGTTAAAATCCCCTTTTCACCCTTTAATCTAGATCTCCATCCATGTTAATCAGGACATTTGTAATAAAATATTAACTGATACTCAAAAACCTCTTTTACAAAACATATTGTCAGGGATCAACACTATATAATACAGTTCTTAAGTGGAACTTGATCGAGAACGCTGTAAAAAGAGGCTTTTTTAATTTCAAATTAACGAATACAAGTTTGAGTTATTTCCCTTTAAATGTATTTAATCAATTTATTGTGTGCAAATCAAAACTGAAAAAAAAATCATCACTCATTAGCCACAATTCTAAGGGACATCATTCAAATTGCAACTTACTTGACTTATGCATATTATACTAAGATAAAACTGATAAAAAAGTAAAATAACAAATTACTGTAGAGTTTATGTATGCAGAACGCAGAGTCCATTGATGATGCGTTATTCATGCAGAGTTCACAGAAACAGAGTCTATTGATGACGCGTTATTCATGCAGAGTTCACAGAAACAGAGTCCATTGGTGGCACGTTATTCATGTAGAGTTCATGTACACAGAAATATAGTTCATTGATGACGCGTTATTGCTATACAATTGGTTTCGATTTATGTGACTATCGGAATTATGGATTATCCTAGCAAGTTTCCTACTGTCTCCACCTGAGGGGGTTCAAAAACGCAGCTTGTCTGCAAGAAACAAAATTCATCATTTAATAATAACATTAATGAATAATATTAAATACTAATGAAAGAAAAAGTGAGCAAAGTCAAATAACCCACGCTCCCCATTACTTGACATTGCTACACATCAAGAATGGCAGCGTATGCGTTAAATACACAGACACTGATACAGGACATTACTAGTACATAATCTTTTCCTGCAAATATGCATATCTATCTATTTGTCATTGTAATATGTAAATCTACACATTGGAATTCCGTGCAGCTGTTTAGGAGGAGTTACGCTTACAAAAACTAAGAACAGATTGACTGACGGACGAGTCAAAAACGTTATACCCCTCGCAACTTCATTGCATGGAATATAATAATAGCACGATTAGATATATGTTTAGACTGATGAAGACTATTAATTGTATAACTCTTCATTTATTAAAGACTTATTTCGAGATCTGTTTTATGATATTTCACATTAAGCAAAGTAAAACTTGTATATCATTATGTTTCACGCAACAGACAGCCATGTTTGGATGATCACAAAGTGTGAAATAAACAAGAGTCAGTATTACAGTCCTTGTTAATTATACACAGGTCAATTGCAGCTGCAGATGTCAAACAAAGTGACAAAGAACATGTGTGGTTTTGAGGTCTGACTAGATTTGTACAGAAACATAAACAACCTGTATGTCCAAGCTATCTCAATTCTACGGCTGGTGTTGAGCTGGCAATGCGTACTTATCAGGATTGGATCTGTGCTCATCTACAACAAGTCATTAATTAGCTGTTAAATGATAAATATGTTACAGGTTATGTAATGATAAACCTACATCTCCAAATTTAAAGTTTAAACTGATTACAATGACACATGCTTTAATGTTTATCTATTGAATCAAACCAATTCAATTAACTTGTAACACAATAAGTAATTACAAATACATGTGTCACCTTATTAATTACAATGATCTTTCATTTTAATTGACTAAATGCAATAACATGTGACTACATCTAATTAATGAAAATTGTATCTAATTCCCATTGTTCATAAACAAATCCCAATGACACAGCTATAACCCTGTAACAATGAGTTGTTTATATTGACAAACAATCCCACAGATAAACATGTCTTACATGTATCTTATTGACTGATAATTAACACGGATTGTGTGTCTTTGATATCTATATCTAGTTAATGTAAATAATAATGACTCAGACTTACCTGTCAGAGCGTCCTGTCTGGTGATATACCTGTATATAGCCAGAGTGTTTTTGTTGACTGATCCGACCCAGAGACGGTGAGTGTTGACATCATAACTCAGGCTCCATAGTACACCCATCTCTTGTGATGATGTCAGTAGATGTAACAGGAACCGACCATCCTCGTCTAACATCTGAATTGTGTTGGTTCCCCAAACACACACCAAGATGTGTGACAGCGCGTCAGTACAGATTCCACGTGGCCGTAGCTCTGATCCTGATGGAGGTCCTGTGTAGGAGAAACGATACCTTCCTCCACGCTCTGTCACCACTAAAGCATCAAAGTCAGACACCAAGACATCCCCATTGTTGTTCTCTGTTATATAGTGAGGTCTATTATACAGTCTCAGTCCTGTGTTGTCCTGTTGTATGGTTTGTGTCAGTTGTCCGCTCTGATTGTACCGGGCTACCATGGCTGTCCCTTTATCATAGTTAAATATCACCATCCCGACCAGTAGATTCCCAGTGGACGGAGACGAGTACACACACCATGGTTGATACATGTATGTAGAGAGATTGTTCTTTATAAATGTGGTGGTTGTTTTCATATCCTTTGACAGTTTTTTAATGTTATGATTCCTATCTATATAAATCAGTTCACTCTCACTGTTCACTGTGTGTAATCCATAATCTCTATTATATAAATCCTCCACATGATGTAATGGGTCTCCTGTTGTGTTTGTCAAAATGAGACGACTGTTTTTATCACTGACCCAGACCCGGTCTGATGTCACACAGGAAATGTGATTACAACAATTAACACCTGTAACTGTGAAAGATTGATTAAACTCATCACCAGACGTCAGTTTCGACAGACACTGGTTTCCTTTCTTTGGTTTTTCTTCCCCTGTGGTTGGGATTTCACTCAGTGACTCCGTCACATCAGCAGTGGCTGGTTTCAGATCTACAAACAGTCAGATGAAACAGATTGATTAAAAACATCATATATTCTATAATGATTATTATAAAGTTTGTCTGTGATAATGTATCAATTTAGACCATTAATTATAAACATATATACATGTATCTTATTATTTGATTGCTTAATAAATTTATCGATAGAAGACAAATGCATATAGCTGATAAGTAAATGTTTTACATATAGATAGTTTATTTGCATCTCATTAAATGCATTTGATGTCTTTAAACAAATATGTTCCGATATCTTATTGACAGATGATAAAGATCACATCATATATATGTCTGACTTGTAATTATATTTTGTAGTTTCACTGCTTAGGCATTCAGTTTCACAATTATCACAAGCAACTATCCTACTCTTTATTACTACAATGTATCATGAGTATTGCAATATGGGATGAAAAAGTGAGTATATAGGAAGTGAGAGAGTGATTATATCATGAAATAATTAATATACTGTGTACAGTACAACCTTTGTTCACAATTAGAAAAAAAAACTATATATTACATAATTTACAATGGTAATGACTAAGACTTACCTGTCAGAGCGTCCTGTCTGGTGATATACCTGTATATAACCACCCTGTTGTTGTACCGTGATCCGACCAAGAGACGGTGAGTGTTAACATCATAACTCAGGCTACATGGTGAGAATATCCCTGGTGGTCTTATCAGTAGATGGGACAGGAACTGACCGTCCTTATTTAACATCTGTACTATTTTGGTTCTATCATCACACACCAGGATGTGTGACAGCGCGTCAGTACAGATTCCATGTGGTCGTAGTCCTGATCCTGATGGATGTCCTGTATAGGAGAAACGATGTCTTCCTCTACGCTCTGTCACCACTACAGCACCAGACAACATGTCAGATACAATGACATCCCCATTGTTGTTCTCTGTTATATAACTAGGTTTTCTATACAGTTCCAGTCCTGTGTTGCCGTGTTGTATGTTTTGTGTCTGTTGTACGCTCTGGTTGTACCGGGCCACCTTGCCTGTCCTGTGGTTATACATCCCAACCAGTAGATCCCTAGTGGACGGGGACCAGTGCACACACTGCGGTAACCATGTAGAGTCAGTTTTCTTTATAAATGTGGTGGTTGTTTTCATATCTTTTGACAGTTTGTTGATGTTATAATTTCTATCTATATAAATCAGTTCACTCTCACTGTTCACTGTGTGTAATCCAAAACCTCCATGACATAAGTCCTCCACATGATGTAGAGTGTCTCCTGTTGTGTTTGTCAAGATGATATTGTTTCTATCATTACCGACCCAGACCCGGTCTGATGTCACACAGGAAATGTGATAACAACTACCAGCACCTGTCACTGTGAAAGATTGATGAAACTCAGCACCAGCCGTGAGTTTTAGCAGACACTGGTTTCCTACGCGTCGGTTTCCTCTCTCTGTAATTTGGATTGCACTCAGTGACTCCATCACATCCCCCTTGTTTAGTGAATCAATCATGGAGACCTGGCGGGCGTGAAGTGTGAGATGTATCTGGTGGAGGGCTGTCTTTATGGATGAGAGGAATTGTAGCGCACTGAATTTGAATGTTGGCTGTACATATCCGTGTTCATATCTCTGAAGGCTGTCAATATGTCCAATCATTTCTATTTTCTGTTTTAAACATCTGTGCTTGAAATTAAGGTCACAAAACACATTGTACTTAAAATCTTTTTTCACTTTGTTAATGAGATCTTTCAGTTTCTTGGCATTTGTTATCATTTCTGATTGATAGAGTAAGAATTCTGCGTGACAGGTTTTGAAATCAGCTTTCATTCGTGGCAGGAGAACAGGTCTGTAAAGGAGAGCCTCACTTCTGATGGTATGAATGATTCCTATGTGCTGTTGTCGCTTTGTTTTATCAATTGTTCTAAAATCTAGTATCCTGTTTTCTTTATACTGTGTAAAATGGAAACAGACAGGGAGTTCACAAGGTTCACAGTACATTCCAAGTAGCATATTAGGATGTCTCACACAGATCTTTTGTGTTCGGATGTAGTTGATTTTATCACGGTGTGACACAACATCATGTTCTATTGTTTTGAGATCTTTTACATGGTTCTCTTTACATTCGGGACACAGATCACATGGACACGATACACAATAGTACTCTGTGTCCTCCAGACATTTAGAACACCGGAGTATTCTATATGCGGAGCTTGCTGTGTCCATGATATGGGCGGTCTGTCTTTGAATCACAAAAAAAAAAAATAAAGGTTTTTTTTAATTATGTAAACCACATTATTTTAAAAACATTAGAGTATTTAATGGAGTTATATATCAAATTTTGTTTGCAGGAATATTTAAATTTAAAACATAATTAAAACAGACTTTGTTTTGAAATAGTAATATATTTGCTATTCAAAGAAAAATGATGGGTTTTTTAACCACCCGACTTGCTGATTATTTGTTAAAACTCTTTTTGCATCATACATTGTCTTCTAAGCATGATTTCTCTCTCTCTCTCTCTCTCTCTCTCTCTCTCTCTCTCTCTCTCTCTCTCATTCTCGCTCTCTCTCTCTCTCTTCTTCTTCCTCTGCTGAACATGTACTCTTGATTTTTATTCCTCTGTTTTTTGCATTCTTTCTCTAATTCCTTTTTCTTAGCAACATATACATGAACTCTTTTTTCGCACGCACGCACGCATGCGCGCACGCACGCACACACACACACTGCAGCTTGCATTTTTAGGCACTGTACAAACCATTTTGTTCATTATACTAAACTCTTTTTTCTCATTAAATCAAAAGGTTTTATAACTACAAAAGGTCAAAGTTCATGATTTTGATCTATCATGTTGATGAAGTGTAAATGATTTCGTGAAAATATGTACATTTTATGTGTGACTATTATGAGGGTTAAAAATGTTTGAAAGTAGTGCCACTATTTATATAATGATTCTGTTTCAAAAGAAGAAAGATGTACTAACTATAGTTGTATACTATATGTATATGTATGTATGACTTGCGCCATATGTGGTTTTTTTTAAATATTTCAACAACAAAATGCTTTCTTTGGTGATTCATGGGGGACATGAAGGTAGCGACATTGCAGGAAAAATACATTACCCGCGTTACCGTGCTATGTATTTTTTTTAGGGATCTACAGGTCACGTCCTTAAAATATTCAATTGTTTGTATCTCAAAAATGAACAACAATTTTAGATGGATGTGAAAATAAAAATGTTAGTATTCGTAAGACCTTTCGAATGAACTCAAGAATTGGTCTCTTAACTTAGGGGCCAAGAGACTCGTAAAGTCTCTTACACATACATTAAAAACTATCAAGATTTCTTTATGCATTATAGAAGCCAAGTTGTTGATCGTCACAATATCTGTTTGTAAAAATCATTGCCACGCTCATTTATGACGTAATAAGGATTTTAAAGGGGCTAAGGTCCTTAAACTTTGATGCAATACATGTAGAGAAGAATACATGCTTTGTTAAGCATTGTAGAAGAGAAAATGTCTGAATTGATGATTCTAATCGACTCAACTAATGAAAACACCAATGTATGGCCCTGTTAAGGATCTAGTGGCTGGCCCTTAATATATTCAATCAAACTTTAGATGGATGTAAGAACAAACTAGAGGTACTGTGAGCAAGCTCACAATTGATACCCCCCGCTAAGATAAAAAGCATACTGTGTGTATTTTTCCAATTATAGAAAATATTGGATGAATCTATTTCACCGTCTTTTTTCTTTAAATAACAACTGCTCTATTTTTCTTAAAACTGTTGGTCATAAGCAATATTTGTGTGAAGTAAGAACATTCAATGCTTCTCAATAAGAAAGATAATGACCAGACACAAATTTTGCACTTTTTCTGCCAGTGACCTTGACCTTGCCCAAATGACCTTGGGTCAAGGTCATGACACACCCTTTGGTCTTAAGCAATATTTGTGTGAAGTTAGAAAATTCAATGCTTCTCCATAAGAAAGATAATGACCGGACAAGAATTTTGCACTATTTTCCCCAACGACCTTGACCTTGCCCAAATGACCTTGGATCAAGGTCATGACACACCCTTAGGTTATAAGCAATCTTTGTGTGAGTTAAGAACTTCCAATGTTTCTCCATAAGAAAGATATGGGCCGGACACAAATTTTGCACTTTTTCTGCCGGTGACCTTGAACTTGCCCGAATGACCTTGGGTCAAGGTCATGACACACCCTAAGGTCATAAGCAATCTTTGTATGAAGTTAGAACTTTCAATGTTTCTCCATTAGAAAGATATGGACCGGACACGAATTTTTGTATTTTTTTCTGCCAGTGACCTTGACCTTGCCCGAATGACCTTGGGTCAAGGTCATGACACATCCTTAGGTTATAAGCAATCTTTGTATGAAGTAAGAACTTCCAATGTTTCTCCATAAGAATGACATGGACCGGACACGAATTTTCTATTTTTTCTGCCAGTGACCTTGACCTTGCCCGAATGACCTTGGGTCGAGGTCATGACACACCCTTAAGCCATAAGCAGTCTTTGTGTGAAGTAAGAACTTCCAATGTTTCTCCATTATAAAGATATGGACCGGACACGATTGCACAGACAGACGGACGGACAGACGGACGGACGGACGGACGGACGGACGGACAGACAGACGGACAGACGACGGACAGACGGACGGACAAGGTGATTCCTATATACCTCCCCCCCCCCAAACTTCGTTTGCGGGGGGTATAAAAATGTTAGTATTTCTAAGACCTTTCCTATAAACTCAAGAAAAAGGGACAGGTCCCTTAACTTAGGGGCAAAGAGACTCTGTAAATCTATTACAACCAACTTAAAAGTGATCCAGATTTTGTAATGCGTTATAGAAGCAAGGGTGTTGATTGTAACAATATCAGCTTGTAAAACCCATATCACATCCATTGATGACGTAATTGGGGATTTTAGGGGTCTAAAAGCTTAAATCTTTAATGTGCTGTAGGTGAAAAAGTAAAACACTTTGTTAAGCATTGTAAAGGATATTGACAATCGTATACATTATCTGAAAGTGAGGGATGGGGGATTCTGAAATATCATTGATATTTTAATTTTATCGTTTAAAAAAACTGAACGGAAGACCTACTCGTTACTCGTAACGAGATCGTATTTAGTTATTTACTTTTTTATATTGAGTCGGAAATTGATTTTTCTCCAATTACTATTTAAATATCAATATTTTCGGGGATTTTTTTAACCATTATGAAAGGTGGAAAGGCCTCTAGTTGTTCCGGAAACACTTAGTCTACTAGTTTTTTTCTTCTCTTTTTTTTCCAGTGACAGCTTTTTTATTTTTTGAGATATTGATTTATTGCCCCTATTGTACGAAATACTTATTATCGCTACCCCTCTAAAACCATAAGAGGTAGAAAATTGGAACTTTTTACAATGTCTTTATTACACTTACAGGGTTCTTCAATCTATTCACACCGAAAGGATCTGAGGCCAACTTCTATTATTATACTTTCATGTTAAATACTGAAATATGATTGGTTTAGATGCAGTTAGTAATCCGTTCTATTACCCTCAGCATTAGCAACACACTTGACAACGGGTAACACAACGAATTGTTACATGCGCGTATATTATGCGCGTACGGTTCGCCGTAGAATTCACTTCATTTTTATATAAAAGCAGTAAAGTGTTCTTTTAAATTAAGACATTCAGTATAATAAAATAAATAGTGCCTGTTTGGGAGGGTAACTGTTGAAATTGACACCCCTTAAAAACCCTTGTCTCGGGTTGTCAATTTCAACAATTACCCTCCCAAACAGGCACTATTAATATAATAGTAATTTCCCCTGAAAGTATTTAAATTTCTTTAAAACCACTTTCAACTTTTTTACTATTTTCATACTGACTTCCTCTTGGGATGGTAGCGTCTACTTTGGCCGAATAAATGATATAAAGGTCAAAGGTCAAAGTCCGTCCTTTTAAATCCTATAATTTAATGAATTAATTTCTTATTTTTGAAACGGAATTCTAGTAAAGGTTTCAATAGCATGCTGGATTGCGCAATAAGGTATTCGGTTTGGCCAGCCAGGTATCACATCAAGGTCCTGTGGTTACACAAGTTGAACTTGTTTTTACAGTCAGCCCATTGATATTGTACAAAAACAGCTAGCATCTAGCGCACTCTCTTTTATTGTTAGGTTTTCTATTGATATGTTTGTGTAAAGAATATTCACCTAGCGAGCACATCAGTTTTGTATAGAGTAAAGGGGAAAAATCCAAAAAAGTAATTCAAAAGAGATTAACGATAAACATCAGAGATTTCTAAAAGCAATAGCTAGGAATATAAAAAAAAATATCTGAAAAATCATTTCTAGTACAACATATGTCATATGTATAATATTTTTTTGCTTATCTTATTGAGCAATCTAGCAATTTATAAAGAAAATATTAAAGGGGCATAGTCACGATTTTTGTCAAATCCTATTTTTCTGTTTTTATTATTTACAATGCTTTAAATACGCATTTCTAATGATCAAGTGAAATTTGATAGTCAGTCATTAATTTAAAATCAAGTTACAGAGCTCACAATTCTTTGATATGTAAACAAGGCTCGTGCCCTGTTTTTGTTTACAAGGGTTCAATATACCACTAAAAAAAATTTTCTATCTTCCTTAATCATCTTTAGCATAAATAAACAGTTCATAACGTTTAACACTTCATTTCTGGTCTAAAATAGGACTTTTTACTTCAACATTCAAAATGTAAACAAAGGCATTGTTTACATAGGAAGGAATTGTGAGCTCTGTAACTCGCCTATAACTCACTGAATGACACTTTAATATTGGTTGCATATTAAAAATGCCTTACTGAAGCATTGTTAACATTAAAATCAGAAAAATAATTTTTGACCAAAATCGTAACCATGTCCCTTTAAGGTGGAAAGACCTCTAATTGTTCGAAAACAATTTGTCTACTAGTTTTGAATTCAATTTCTCTTACAGACGTGTGGGAGTAGAGAAGAATATTTTTAAAGTAAAGTCGATTTCCTAAAATAGAATACATATCAATTCAATATTGCCGAGTGACAATTTACCATGTAGCTTTCACTATCAAGTTAAAATTGTAAATGGATGACAAACAGCAAATACCCTAAATGAAAATACATGTTCAATAAATGGTCATTTACCCCCCCCCCCCCCCCGCCTCAACTTCTGTCCCATGGCCTGGGGACCACAAATCTCACCGTTCATCAGGACATTATAAACATGATACCAATGCATGACTTATCCCCCACAACTATGATAGTAGAGAATCGAGGAAAATATGAGATCTATACAATTTAACTATGTGGCCATATTGGCCCCGCCTAAAGTCCTGAATCCCTGACCCAAGAACCATGAATTCACAGTTTTGGTAAAGCGTTTCATGGATATCATTACTATGCATTTAGTTTTTCTCAAATATATATGAGAGAGTAGAATTTTTTAAAGATTTAATATATATTTTTTATATGGCCATTTCGGTCTCACCTTGGGGCTAGACCCCTGAGCCAGGGAATCATGAATTTTACAATTTTAGTAGAGGGTTCCATGGACATCATTACAATGCATATAGTTGTAACAATATATGTTAATGATATAAGAAGTATTTCATGTACGACTTAATGATAAGATGAAAAGCCTCGTTTTGAAATAGATTAGAAAGTACTCCACACGTGTGTTCCATGACTTCCTCAGTTCCTGAACTTGTCAATATCATATAATGACACATGGTGTCAGAAGTGACTTGAGTGACTGTCATTTCTTGGAAAAATAACGGTAGGACTATCTGAGATAAACCTTATCGCGCATATATATATATTGTCTGTGAACCGTTTCGAAGAAATTCGAACTGTACAATGGGCGACGAAGAGGGACAAAACAACTTTATTTTCAATTCCAACCCAATTTTTTTTAACATTCCGTTTCCAAGAGCTTTAGACATAAAAGGTGACTTAGCAAACAACTGGAAACATTTCAAATCAGTGTGGAAAAACTATGAAATTGCAACTGGATTACATGAGAAAGATGACAAGTTGCGGTGTGCGACATTTCTAACATGTATGGGTTCGGATGCTCTCCGCGTGTTTGACGCATTGAAATTTCCAAATGCCGCGGATAGGGAGAAAATGGATGCAGTCATTAAGGCAATGGAAGAGTTTTGTGTAGGACAGACAAATGAAATATACGAACGCTACACTTTCAATGAAAGAGACCAAGAACCAAATGAAACCATTGATGCTTACGTCGCCATGCTGCGAACACTTGCAAGAACATGCAAGTATGAAGCACTTGAAGATGAAATGATCCGTGATCGGATTGTCTTAGGTATTCGGGATAACAGCACACGCAAGAAACTCTTACAAGAAAAGAAGTTAGATCTTCAAAGATGTATAGACATCTACAGGGCAAATGAAAAAACAGCATCACAGCTGAAAGACATTGAAGATGAGCAATTTGTGAAGAGCATGCCTTTTAAAGGCAAATATCTGAAAGGAAAAGGACAGAGAAATCAAAGTACATCAGGGAATAAAGTGAAATATGATAATGATCAACCTCGACTATGCTCATATTGTGGAAACAATCATGTACCAAAGAAAGAAAAATGTCCAGCCTATGGAATTATCTGCAATACCTGTGGAAATGCTAACCATTTTGCAAAAATGTGTCGATCCGCAAGAGTCAGGAGTCGTCAAAAGCATGTTCATGAAGTGCACACGAGTCAGGACGGTCACTTGGATGAATCATCATCAGAAGAGTTTGTTTTGACAGTAGAGCATGTCAACGAAATAGGGTCTCGCAAAATAACAGCGGTGATGAACATAAACAAAACGCTTGTTGAATTTCAACTTGACAACGGATCAACTGTCAACATCTTACTAAAACATATACTGTAGAAGCAGAAATATTCGTTGAGGATTTAATTTCGTTATTTTCGTTGGCAATAAAAATCAACGAAATTAAATCCATGACGAATTTTTAACCCTGGTATTAGTGATTACAAAAAGATTCCGATATGACGAAATTAAATGCCAACGAAATCTTCTTTGGTTTAAAAACAACGAAATTTTGACCCAACGAAAATATATGTTTCTACAGTATACACAAAGCTTTGTGATGATCCAACTGGAACCAACTTGAGAAAATCAAATGTGACTCTTGTTATGTGAAGTGCAGAAGTGAAACAAAGACCAAGAAAACAGAAAAAGTACAACCTAGAATTTGAAATTGTTGAAGGTAAACAGCTTCATGCAATTTTAGGAATCAAAGCCATTCAAGCGATGGACCTTATCACAGTAAACCATAAGGAGTTTCTATCCAAACATGAAGTGCAGGAAGAAGTAGTCGCAGAACTTGAAGACATTGAAAGGGAGATGGAGACTAAATTCAAACCAGTGTTTGAAGGACAAGGTAAATTAGATGGCTCTTTGACACTAGAAGTTGATGAAGGTGTCAAACCTGTGAAGATGCCAGCAAGGAAAGTGCCACTTGCTATCAAAGATAAACTGAAACAAGAACTGGATAAAATGGAACAGTTAGAAATCATCGAACATGTGAATTCACCTACTGATTGGATCTCGAGCCTTGTTGTCGAGCTTAAGTCAAATGGACGGATTCGATTATGCATTGATCCTAGACCACTGAATCAAGCTCTGAAGAGAAACCATTACCCTACACAACTAATTGAGGACATACTTCCAGATTTAGGCAAGGCCCGTATATTTTCCGTAGTTGACGCACGAGATGGATTCTGGCATGTAGTCATGGATGAGAAGAGCAGTTATCTCACCACATTTTCAACGCCTTGGGGGAGGTACAGATGGTTGATAATGCCATTTGGGATATCACCCGCTCCTGAAGAGTTCCAGAGACGCATGGAAGAAGCGTTGGAAGGACTTGATGGCATCAAACCTATTCATGATGACATACTGATTTATGGCTGTGGAGACAATGACAAGGAAGCTCATGATGATCATGATCGCAAGTTGGAAGCCTTGCTCCAGAGATGTTTGGTGAAAACATTAACCTGAAAAAGGAGAAAATGAAACTGAAAGTAGACTCAGTCACTTACTTAGGATTTGTTATATCGAAAAACGGACTTTGTATTGACCCTCAAAAGGTGAAAGCGATTCAAGAGATGCCAACTACCAAGGACAGACAAGGAGTGCAAAGACTTTTAGGGATGACAAACTTTGTTCAACGATTTGCGCCACAACTTTCAGGAATAACAGCATCTTTAAGAAGTCTTCTTAAAGCTGACACACATTTAAGATGGAATGAAGATGTCCATGGAAAAGCATTCAAGGAGGTGAAAACTGTACTGTCAAATACTCCAGTGTTGAGGTTTTTTGATGAACATAAAGAGTTTGTTTTGCAGTGTGATGCATCTGAATCGGACCTTGGAGCTTGTCTACTTCAGGAGGGACACCCAATAATGTATGCATCAAGATCACTAACAGAGACCGAATGCAATTACGCTCAGATTGAGAAGGAGCTCCTGGCAGTTGTCTTCGGAATGGAGAGATTTGAGAATTATACTTATGGCAGACATGTCGTTGTGGATCATAAGCCACTTGAGATTATACACAAGAAGAATTTACACAGTGCACCAGAGAGGCTACAAAGAATGTTGTTGAGACTTCAAAAATTTGAATATGAAGTACAATACAAAAGGGGTACAGAAATCTTTTTTGCTGACACCTTATCTAGAGTGTATCTAAAAGCTCAGCCAGAGGACCTGGGAGAAAAGGATCCTGTGGGAGTACACACTGTTGACTATAGGGAGCATTTACCAGTGTCTGAACAACGCTTTGCCCAAATTCGGAAGGCAACAGAAAGAGATGAAACAATGGAAATGCTAAAAGGAGTGATCAAGACTGGATGGCCTGAGGCAAAGGCAGATGTTGAGCCTGAAATCCAGATGTATTTTTCTTTTCGTGAGGAACTAGTTGTGCAAGATGGACTTGTTTATAAGGGAGAACGTATAGTAGTTCCAACTGCAATACGCCCGAACTTGCTTGAAAGGATCCACAACTCCCACATAGGAATTCAAGGATGCTTACGAAGAGCTAGAGAAAGCCTATACTGGCCAAATATGGCTAAAGATATAGAACTCTTCATCAGCAAGTGTGAACCTTGCAACATGTATGCAAATGATCAAGTGAAAGAGCCAATTATAAGTCACAAGATTCTGAGTCGACCCTGGCAAATCATTGCATGTGATTTGTTTGAGTGCCAAAACAAGGATTACTTGATCACAGTAGACTACTACTCGGACTACTTTAAAGTGGACCGTCTACATAGTAAAACCGGTAGTTCCATAATCAGCAAACTGAAAGCTCACCTTGCAAGACATGGAATACCTGATACCCTTGTCTCCGACAATGGGCCACCTTTTAATGGTCAGAAATTTGCTGAATTCTCAAGAGCGTACGAATTCAACCACGTAATTTCTTCGCCAAATTATGCGCAGTCCAATGGGAAAGCGGAGAATAGTAAAGGTCATAAAACGCCTAATAAACAAGAGTGTTGCTGATCAGAAGGATCCATACCTAGCATTATTAGACCTTAGAAACGCACCCAGCCAGGATATTGGATATTCTGCAGTACAGAGGATTTTTGGGAGGAGAACAAAAACTTTATTACCTGTATCAGAAGACATGCTTAAGCCACGGTATGCTGACAAGGTCAAAGAACAACTCCATTACAGAAAGGGGAGAGAAACGCACTATTACAACAAAGGAGCCAAAGAACTGCCAACGTTACAAGAAGGAGATGTAGTTCGTGTAAGGCCAAAGGGAAATGAGAAATCTTGGAAGAGAGCTATAGTAGAAGGACCGGTAGACATTCGCTCATATAACATCAGGACAGAAGATGGACGAGAATACCGCCGAAACAGACGACATTTGAGGACAAGCAGGGAACATTTCGCTAGAGAGTTGTCTCCGTCACCAAAAATAGAGAGTAACTCAGAAACTTATCCAAACACTGGCCCATCAAGAGTGACAGAATCAGGACCCGAAAACCCAAGAACAACTAACCATGACCCTGCAACGACGTCTCCCGTGAAGCCTAACAGACCTGTTGATGAGCCAGATACCGCTCTCAACAAACCTTCGCTTACTCATCAAGCTGATCCAGCTGTTGTTGTAACCAGAAGTGGTCGGGTAGTGAAACCACCAAAGCGTCTGCAAGAGTGAAATGTATGATTTGTGTTAGGTCTACAGATAGTGAAGAAGGGCATAATAACCCTTTGTCTGTGTGTTACCAGGTGAAGCCTGGTTCATTACATGTTATGTAGTTTCATGCTGTGTTTCATGTTTGATTCCTAGTCAATTTCTAGAATTTCTACTCAGTTAATGTTATATATATAGGAGTGCTAAATTGTATTACCTACATCATACCAATGCCTTTATTGAACTAAAGTGACTTCATTCATTGACATTGAAATTAACCTTGTGGTGAACTTTTTATAAATTTTAGCTTAGGAAGGGGGATGTATCAATATATGTTAATGATATAAGAAGTATTTCATGTACGACTTAAGATTAAAAGCCTCGTTTTGAAATAAATTAGAAAGTACTCCACACGTGTGTTCCATGACTTTCTCAGTTCCTGAACTTGTCCATATTATATAATGACACAATAGTTTTTCCCCAACATGCGAGGAAATAGAAGAGAATTTGTTTTGGTAATTTGGCTTTTTTTGTATATATGGCCTCGCCTATGGCACCCCGGGGGTGGTGGGGACATGAGTTTAACAACTTTGATTCCTCTTACGATAGGAATGCTTCACATCAACAGGAGTAATCATTGGTATAGTAGTTTTTAAGAAGAAGATAAAACTGTAAAATTGTTTACGCACAACGCACACTGCACGAAGCAAGACGCACGACGAGGGACGAAAACAAATTGCAATGGGTCACATGAGTGACTCAGGTGACCTAAAAAGAAAATACTAGTATATATATATTGACATATACTTCTAGTAGACTACTGGCTACGTGCTACATAGATTGGATTGACTAACTGATGTATTCCTCGTTTTGTTTGATTGGCAATGAAATCAACGCTTTTTTGGGAGTTGATTTTTAATCAACTCTCCTATGCAGTCACTCGGACAAACCGAAAGTGAAACAGTGTTTGGACCTCAGCACAAATCAAAATAATTGACGAATTTGATGTAATTTATGATACAGTCATTTCATGCATATCTTTTACAAATTTATGCTATGCTATGAGATTTGTATGCTATGCTATGAGATTTGTATGCTATGCTATGAGATTTGTATGCTATGCTATGAGATTTGTATGCTATGCTATGAGAAATTGAAATGAAGGGCTTAATGATATGGTATGGTATGCTATGGTATGGTATGCTATGAGATTTGAACAAAAACGCCTCCATACACCGAAGAGTTCCACACATTTCGAAGTAAAATAATAAGAAGCCAAAGTTTACCACAAATCTATTATGTAAACATTTATTTTTGCAAATAAAAATATTTAAAGCCGAGTTAAAAGAATGTTGTATGCTATGCTATGGTATGATATGACGAATGCGATTCTATGAGATTGTATGCTATGGTATGAGATTCCAATGCTATGCTATGAGATTTCAATGCTATGCTATGAGATTTCAATGCTATGCTATGCTATGGTGTATGTTGTAAAAGATATGCTTGAACCGACTGTAAGCATTGTTTTTCAAGGAAACTTATTTACAAATACCTTAAAAATAGTCAGATTTTAAATGGTACCAACAATTTAAGTATTTTTTGTAGTCGTATGTATTCCTACGCCAGAGTTCAATATAGTCTCGTTCAACTGTCGCTCGGCTGTCTCCGTAAACCCTTGTCGGAGATTTACGGTGTCAGCCGAGCGTTTGGTTGAACGAGACTAGAGTTCAATATTGCTTGGATCATTACAATTTTCGAGAAATATTTCTACCACTGATACATAGTTTGATTGAATTAATTTTATCTTTAAATATTATTTAACATGATTCATATGGAGGTTTCTCGACATGCTAGTCGAAAAAGTTCAAAAATTCATATTATGAAAATATGCGTTATTTAAATTACAAACCATACGTATACATGTACTTGTCATGCAAAATAACATATCATTTATTTTAAAATAAGTAAACATCGACAAAATCAACTCCCGTCAGTTCTTCAGTACTTGGATTTCTCGAAAGCTATCAATGCTGCTTACTTGTGTTGACACCTGATTCAACTGGTGAAAACCAGAACTATTTGGTTTATCAATAATGAATAAGAGAGAAATTGCAATACGGAAACATCAACGATCTGTGTTAACAAAATACAAGTTTTCCCTTACATGTACTTCAAGCTCCATCATATATGTTTATATCACCACGGTATTATACCTTCTTACCTCCACCCTATCCCGTCTCCAATTCAATGTTGATTATGCGCATTTTTAATTCAAAGTTAACATCTTTTAAAACACAAATTTCTCAAATCAAATCAACGATGAGTCCTTACCTGTATATAACAGCAATACGTACTCTGTGTCTGCGATGCTAGCTTATTTAAATGTCCGGCTGCCAATAATCTATATAATACCTGGAGACAGGTGTCCCTGAATTGATGCAGAGTTTGTCGGGCTGACATCTCACACTCAACAATAGAGGTGTCAGCTGATTGGATGGTTTGATGTATAGTCTGTGTCACGCCCTAAAATTCTGTAAGCACGTGTTTGTCATATATGTTTGGTTGTAAAGAATGAGACGACTAAAGAACTGAACTAAATATCTTTAAACATGTGTTTATCATAAAAAGTACATGTTTAGCAGTATAATATTAAATGAATAAAAGTAAAGTAAAATATACAGTTTAACAAATTGATGGTCATAAGTAATTACACTGCATAATGGCAATAAGATGAATACTGGCGGTGATTAGTAGCACGACACACTATAGCCATTTTCAGAACGAATACGTAGACTCTGTATATTTTATTTCTTGAGGTAACAGTCTTACAATATTATTTTTTTTTTAAATGACTTACCATTAATAATCCCTTTACAAGGTACATACTTTTAAGTATATCATATTTTTAGAATTTGAACAATTAAATGTGTAGTTCATATATCATAGGCTATAATGTAACCTGTCTTTTTAAAACTTTTTCCCTCTCTGTCTCTCTCTCTGCCCTTCCTTCTCTGTCAGTCTGCCCGTCCGTCCGTCCCTCTATATATCTGTCTATCTCTCTTTTATCTCTCGTTTTTTTTATCTTTCTGTTTCAATAAAGATATTTTTCTAAAAGAAAATAGTATGATGACAACAGTTATACAATGGATCAAGGCTAAACTCACAAATGATGTACATTTATTTTTGTAATGCAGCATGTTTTAAACTATTTCTTTTTTAAATCAATTAAAATTATCAATTTTTGACGCATCAGCTAGTTATCGATGCTGATATTATACCACCACATCAATGAATATTATAACAAATTTAACCTTCACGTCACTTATATTGATCGTCTTCTCCCTGCAGCATGTTGAAAATATCAATATATCGGATAGACTCTCTTACATACGACCGGATGTGGCATTGTAACACGATACCTGTTTACCAAGGAGACGCAAAAAATGCATAACAATTAGCAGTGTGTAAGCTGATAGGCCCGTGTAAGAATTATAGAACAAAGGCAAAAATTGCTAAATGTAGTCGCAGTTCTCGTTTAAAAAAAACACTATTCTCTTTAAGACTTTGAGTCACATTTGGGTGTTTACTTTTATATTTATATACCAAAGATTTTTTTCTAAATATCATGTTTTTTATGTATGTAAAAACAAAAGAACCGACCCCTCACAAATGTTGCAAGTTAATGTCTATATGAACATGTGTATGTATTCATACAGGTTAACTGAATTTTAGAATACACACTTTGTGTTCTTTTATAGCTTTAAAATATATATTTACACCATTGTGCAGAGGATAAAAACACTTCATATTTCATTCTAAAAATATATTTTGTTTGCCAAGCAATACTTGCATTTTTTTAAACATTTTTTTTTGAATTTTTAAATTTGTTTGATAAAAAGTTCTAAGATTCTCGTCTTTTCCTATAAAAAAGCCCACTAGAAAGTAGCATAAAAATGAAAACTTGTTGAAACCGTTAAGGGTTAATATATAAAACAAGCAAGGGCAGGTGCGTAAGGACAACCCTATCCCTCCTTTGAATCATGTTCTCCTAGGCAGGCTGACTATTTTTAATGCAGTTTAAGATCTGAAATTCATTTCTTTACCGTTTTTTAAACTATTGTATTAAACAAAGAACTGAATACATCGTGATTTTTTTCTGTTCAGTATGAAACAATACCTTGCTGAATCACGATTCCACTTTGTATACTTTTAGCATTTCAATGCCCTGTCAAAACCATGAACAGAGGTTATACATGTACGATAGATGTTCATCTCTGCACTTCTCAAGCATTTCAAAAGCAACAAGAAAAAATAAGAACTTCTAAAAATAATACTTAATTAAGTGCTCTTACAATACAGGACATCTATACAGTTCCTATATTCACCATAAAGAAACACATTCTTCGTGTACATTATACTTTCGTATACTGCAACAAACAAAGGTATTATGATATTATTCTTCAAATTAATATTTCCAACATATCTAACAACAACTAAGGTTATATTGGAATTTCTGATATTATTAATTGATCAGTATCAATGTAAAATATTCAGGAAAATGTATTGGAGGTAAAGAAATTAAACTCCCTTTAAGAAGAAGAAAATGATATTCCAGGTCTTTTGTTGTTAGTGGACTTTGAAAAAGCCTTCGACACTATTTCATGGAAATTCACAGACAAAGCTCTCTCTCTCTTTTAATGTTGGTCCATCAATCAAAAAATGGATATCTGTCTTTCAAAGTAATACATTATCTGCAGTAACACAGACAGGATGTCTGTCAAATTTTTTCAATTTCGAACGTGGATGTCGTCAAGGCGACCAAATATCCCCATATCTATTTCTTATCTGTGCAGAAATTCTCTCAATAAAATTAAAAATAATAAAAGCATAAAAGGCATCAAAATAAACAATACTGAATATCTTATCTCTCAATATGCTCATGATACTGTTTTGATCTTAGACGGCTCTGAAAATTCATTAAAAGAATCAATTAAAGAGTTAAACATGTTTTATGCATTATCGGGTTTAAAGATTAATCTATCAAAAACTCAAGCAACATGGATTGGTATTAAAAAGTACTCAATGGAGAAAATGTGCAAAAACATTAACCTCTAATGGACAACAACTTTTAAACTTCTAGGCATTCACTTTCATGTAGACTTTACAAAAATCGTAAAAATGAACTATGTTAAAAATTTAGTGAAAATTAAAAATACAATTAAATATTGGGAAAAGAGAATTATAACACATCTAGGAAAAAGTAAACTTAATAAATCTCTATTAATCTCACAGTTCAATCATCTTTTTATCTCATTACCTACTCCCTCAAGTAATTTTCTAAAACAACTAAAAGAAATACTTTTTAACTTTCTCTGGAATTCCAAGATTGATGAAATTAAAAGAAATCAAATAACGCAAGACTATGAAATGGGGGGACTGAAAATGGTTGATATAGATAATTATATTAAAAGATTGAATCCTCATGGATCAAACGAATTGAAAATGGCAACAAGGCAAAATGGATACAACTATTAGAACACCAAATAAATCTTGATAAAACCCTATATTTAGGTTCAGACTATATACATTGTTAAAGGAATTGAAAAATCCTTTTTGGAAAAACACATTAATAGCCTTCCAAAATATACAAGAGAAAATTGAAATAAAAACATGGAATGAATTTATGAACAAGCCAATATGATATAATAAAAATAGGTAACATGCCTATTTTCTATGAACAATGGTTTAAGAAAAAGATATTACTTAAATCTGATATTTTGGTGAAAATGGTATATTATACAGTAGTGCCGAACTTAAAACAAAATTTGACCTAAAAACCAATTTCCTCAATCATGCAAGTTTACATAAAGCCATTAAAGCTGCAATGAAAAATTTGAATATTAAACCCGGCAGTGAGAATCCTAAACCCACTATACCATCTAATATTGTACCATTTTGTTCCTCAAAGACAGGAACCAAACCTATGTACAACATTCTATGTAAAGGACAAGTTATACCATTTGGACAATGTAAATGGTAAACACATTTTGAAATTAATGATTTTCAATGGAAAAAAAATTATGGTATGCCTTTTCAGTGTACAAAAGCTCTAAACTCCTATGGTTACAATACAGAATTAATCAGTTTATACTGACAACCAATACCACTCTTTATAAATATGGCAAAAAGGACACAAAACTATGCTCATTTTGCAACCTAGAGGATGAAACTATAAAACATTTGATGTGGGATTGTACCAAATCACAAGAACTTATATCTATATTTAAAAATCATTGTTTAGATAACAACACATACTATGCCACAAACAGTTTTACATTTATATTAGGAAATCTTGCATCAGATGCCAAAGAAGAAAATATTATATCAATGGTCATTAAATCATATATCTATAGAAAACGCTGTTTAAATGAAACCCTAACAATTCAAGGATTACTTTCAGATATTAGAACGCATCTCACCACTGTAAACTACCTTGATACAAAAAAAGGTAAATTTGAAAACTTTAACAGAAAATGGCAGAAATTGGTTTTTTTTTTTAAAGTAATAAGGTGGTCAAACATTTAGGTTTTCTGTTCTGTTATGTTTTTTCTTATACCTCCCCTTTTGAAAATCCTGTTAGATTTTAACACATTTAATAGAAACCCCAGGCAAGAACACATACCACACTTGTCGTTCTGTTTTTAGTTACAATTATTCAGCCTTTCCAACTCTGGCTTCAGTCTCGTATTTGATATTATGTTAATACTTTCCTTTTTTCACATATCTTTAAAATGTTGATTAGTTCTATATCAAGTAGGGCAATGTTATTTCATTTCAGGTGCACCCTTTCCTCTCTTCATACCCTTTACCTATCTGATTTTCCTTCTTAGTTCTTATCAATGAATTTTGTACAAAAAGTTCATGAGAAAGAAGATTTATATTTTATTGTTCTCAAATTTCAAAACTATCTCATGATCATCAAAAACGTTGATATTTATGTGTATTGTTTGTATTACATTGTTAATAAAAAAAAAAAGAAAAAAAAAGAAAAAAAGAAAGAAATAAAACTCTCTAAATGAATTACCTGAAACCGTTTTAACTTCAGTAAAATTTACTTGCTCAGGTTAACACGTCTCTATTGTTGAAATCGGTTTCCGATCCTCATTCAAATTTCTGAACCAGGTAGCACATTTTATAGCAAATAAAATCTTATGTTGTTGTAGCCCTAAAAATGCATAATGTCGACGAAATGTGCACCGAAATTTCGAGACTTACGATGTCAAACTAAACTGATACTCTCTCTGTGTCTCTCTTATTCTCACGCGCGGACGCAATGTAATATCTTGTTCACACAGCTGCTATATAGATATATAACACGCCGTCTTTTTCATGCTGATCTTATTTAATATTTATCTGCAACTGAAGCAAAAGATGGAAATACTCAAGAAAAAAAAATGCAATAAATTTATCAGTAAAAAAATTTTTAATTATAACTTACAATTATCCTAAAAAACAAACTGATATTCATTGGGTTACTAAATAAATGTGTAGTATGTATCCGTGTATTCTTGGAAAACAATATTGCCTAGAAAGTATGGGTTCTCCTAAGATAATAATGTTCACCACAAACTACACGATTTTAAATGTGGTAAATCTCTCTCTCTCTCTCTCTCTCTCTCTCTCTCTCTCTCTCTCTCTCTCAACAATAAATAATAAAACATGAATCTAGATTATTTTTTTCTGTTTAAGAATAATAAGCATATTTGAAAGCATACAGACCATTTTACATCAATTATGTTTAAAATAGATAAACTATGTTGTACTGGTTGTAAACCTTGAGGTACCATAACCGGGAAATGCAATTACTAAGTTGAATTATCATAGTCATACCTGACAAAGTAAAAGTTATTGGAATTGTTGAAGAACGATATATATTGAATTGCATAATTCAATATTAATTTACAATCTAACCAAGGCAATTTATTCCAAATTCAGGTCCAAATTAATGTTATTTTAGTCTTCAAAATTGTTAGAAGTAAAGGAATGTCCTCTTTATGGATAGTTTATAAAATAACAAGCGTACACAATCTTACTACGATTGTCGGTATGCATTTGGCCAGTGATTGTTTATCATATAAAGAAACGACTTTCTAAATTGACGCTTGATTTGTCTCCTGTGTGTTTTCAAGGCAGTTTAATTCTTTAGATCTAAAAAGATGTAATTTTTAGTTTACAAAATTGTTAAGATAAATACATGTCTGTTGAGGTCGGTGTCGGACTCTCCAATTTCTGAACCAGGTTGCTGTTTCTATAACAGATGTACGTAGTCTGATTGGTGTTTTTTTTAACCTATATATGGTATAAGAAAAAAACTAATGTAATTTTCTTTTTATCTATATATGTAATGCCTCTGTCTGTTTCTCCTGAGTGCGCACACAATGTGATCTCTTATATATATAGATTTGAAACATCAGACACCCATCTTTTTTTATACTCATATTTTATAATATGTTGCTTGTAATCAAGTTATGCATTAGAGGCAATTACTGAACAAAATAAATATTTTTCAAAGAATTAAAAAACAAAATATTTCATAGAGATTCTCCTTTACATTGCAAATTAATCTTTTCAAAGTTTTTTTTTCTTTAGCAGTTTTGCTAAATGTGACTTGAATCATTGTTTATTGACCATGTTTTGAAAGCGTGGGTTTCCCCAAAACAGTTTTAGCTGAAAGGACAACATGAAGCTGTTTTTGTTGCAGAGTTTTTATGAAAAGTGTAACAGATGTCCATGTGTCATTGCTACTCGATCTTGTGTTGAAAGAGTAGGTTTTTCCAAGGTAATCGTTTCACCATAAAATCCATTATATCGGTCGTAATCTTATGCATTGCAATGTTAAATGGACAGTAGTCCGATCTAGGGATGCCTCTTTTCTTTTTTTTACAACAGATAAAATGATAACATATATTTAGATATCACGAATCAATATATATTTAAAAAAGGTTATTTTCATTAATTCAAATAAACATATTTATATATTGATTTTTGAAAAATATTTTGATAAAAGGATCCTAATACTAATACAATTTGTACAAACCGCTAGAATTCATCACAGAATGAAATGACCAGTATGCGATCATCAGAATAAATTGTATTGTAATTGAAACAATTATACCAGAAATAAACAGCCTATCATATTATTAAAACCAAATGCATCGATAGCAAACGATATGTAAAATATATGATTTAAGCTCTTTGATGTAGCCACCTATTCTATATATGTGTTTGTATGTTTGTATCTCTAAACAACGAGCAATCAGTCTTTTGATTAAACTCTTTGTTGTTTTCTCGGTGGCCAGTAAATCCAAAAATCTGCTGTACTGTATTACATGTAACAAATAGGGGGAAGATTACATCGGCCAGACCGGTGTTGTATAGCAGTTTTTATGGTGTTCCGATGGGGCCACTTCGACCTTTGCACTTTCGCCTTTAGGTCGAGGTGCGAGAGTGCGAAGCTGCGACGGCGAAAGTGCGAAGGTGCGACGGCGAAGGAGCGAAAGTGCGAAGATGCGACGGCGAAGCGCGAAGATGCGAAAGTGCGAAGGCGAAGAAGCGATACTACTATCGCACCTTCGCCATCGCAACTTCGCACTCTCGCCTTCGCATCTTCGCACTTTCGCCTTCGCCTTTTTATAATTGTGGAGCTCTCTATCGTTTAAAGACAATTTTAGCTGTACAAAAGGACATCTGAGGCAGACGATGAACTTTTTAGAATTTATTTTCAACAGCCTGCGCAGATCCATAACTTTTTCTTGGGGGGGGGGGGGGGGGGGTCGATGGATAATTAAATTTGCCGGGGTGGGGGTGTGGCATATTTTGGAGAGTTTTAATTATATATAATTGATAAAATTAAATTTTCCGGGGGGATAGGATCCGGACCCTTTCTCAACCTTTACTGCATGTGTGAAGTTATTAATATTGAATTTTCCGGGGGGCCCTCTCCCCCTCTAGATCCATACATGAGCAAGGAGTGTCGCATAATGAAATTAGAATAATATTGTGTTTGATCCACGGTAAACAGACAACTGGTAAGTGACAGGAGTCTGGAAGTGCATATGTATACATTATGGCGGACATTACATTTTATGTGGAGTGTAATGATTAGGCATAACCAGCACTGGTAAACATATATGACACATACACATCAAAATATTTATAAATATTCATTGTAAGCACAATGGCCTAGTGCATGCGTACCAATAATATCATGGATTAATCGGAAAACCTTGGCGAATACGGTGCCTGCATCAAATTCTATGCAATCGACTGAGACTTTCTGAATGCTATAAAAAAAAGCGAAGACGAAAGTGCAAAGTTGTGAAGGCGAGAGTGCGAAGTTGCGAAGGCGAAGGAGCGATAGTAGTATCGCTCCTTCGCACCTTCGCACCTTCGCACTTTCGCCATCGCAACTTCGCGCTTCGCCGTCGCATCTTCGCACTTTCGCTCCTTCGCCGTCGCATTCTCGCACTTACGCCTTCGCAACTTCGCACTCTCGCATCTTCGACCTAAAGGCGAAAGTGCGAAGGTCGAAGTGGCCCCATCGGAACACCATAAGTTTTTCCCCTATAGTAGCTCCCCCCGGAAAGCCTACTATATAGTAGCTTTTCCCCTATAGTAGAGTTTCTCTCTTGCATTTTTTGTTTAGATTTTATAAAAATATTTATGGAAATCCAGTAAGGATTAAAATTAATGTTTCTACACTCTTAGGTTACATTTATCTGCATTCATCTGTACAGGTTGAATTTTGTTTTGCCGATTTATTTTTTTATAGACAATGCTGATAATTGAACGTGTGCGTAATGGAATAACACATAAAACTTATTTTAAGTAATTAATTGAAAAAAATACTTGGTTTTACAAGATATACACTAATCCTCTGTTCTGAGATTGTAAGTGAAAATGTTTTAAGATTTTTGTGATAAATCTATCAGTCTGTCTGTCTGTTTGTGCAAATTCATCTGTTTGAGAGAAATTTTGTTTCTGATCTTTCAGAGCCCGATTTTTAAATCCTTTTATAATTATTACAGTGCATATTCTTTAGGGTCCACTATCTCATAAACTAGAGATGACCATATCACCATTTTTTTTACAGTGGCAGTGGTTTACCACTTGTAGATGACGCTGAAAATTTCACTTAGCCATATTTTCACAGTGGTAGTAGTGTATTTTTAGGGCCCCATATCTCAAAAACTATAGATGACCACATGAACATATTTTTACGGTCATTTAAAACTAAAAAAAAAACATCATTTAAAAATACACACTCACTCAAATATTTCTTTATCAAAATGGTTGAAAATTACGTTAAATTCTGCTTTTCTTTTTAAATTTACGAACAAAAAAATTTAAAAAGGAACGCGGGTAAATTCATTATTCTTCAAAACATTTAATCAATTCATAAGATGACTAATGATGTAATGAATAACTAGATAATTAAATAAATCCATAAACTTTTATTCATTAAAGTAGCAACCGAAAAACAGAAATAAATAACCAACCTTAGGGCATTTGATATACGACTTTTTTTACTTGTTAATTGATAAGAATAACAAACTTGTATCTAGAAAAAAAAATAAGTCAGCTCATCACAAAAGATTATCCTTGTTTCATTGTTCGAAGAAATAATATGGTACACAAGTAAATCTTTGTTGCAAAAATATGAAACAAATGGTATGATAACATTTCTAGGTAAGTGAATCGTATATCTTGTTTTATATGGCATCGTGTTCAAAATTGAACATTTATAAATCGCGTTGCCAACTAAAAATCGGAAAAGTTAGCAATCAGTGAATGATAATATATATACATAAGGTTAGTTCAGGCTCCATTTCACATTTTCCAAAGTAACCAACTTTGTTTTGCTTGTGAAACCATTTCATTTTTTTAATGTTTACATCCTAAAACCTCGCGTTTTGTACAGAATGTGCTTAAAAATATGAATATGAATATGCGTAACTTTAAAACAAAATTGTAAATACTAATTTTACACAACCCCATCAATCAAAGTAAAACATTTCAGTTTCTCATCATATCATTGCACCTTGTCTCTCGTTCGATATTTAGAAGAAGAAATATATAATTGTATCTAAGATCGTCAATTCTAATGGTATTTATTTGAAATTGATAGCCTTTTGGACGAAGGGAATAATACATTTCCACTTCTTATTCCCTTCCTCTACAAAAGTAAGTCAAGATTGGTCAGTTAGTTTCCTGGGAGGAGCTTAAACATATAATGGTTATACATGGAAAAATTAAAGTTCCAAACCGGGCGTATTTTCACTCAAATGTGTTCTCACGTGTTCATAACGTCGAAGTCAAAACTGTAGAAAAGCATCGATTAGATGAAAAAGAATTGAAGTATTCAAAAATTCGTGTAAACGGTGTTCCAATAGGTGAAATCAAATGATAATGAAACACGAATGTTATGAAGTCGCGTGCCTTTGTTCATATCAGGAGTGGAAAAAACCATGTGTATTTTACTCCATGTAATAGGAAATGCCTAATTATCTTTTATTATGAAAATTAATATCATTTCAGTTATTGCAAATTATTGTCAAGAATGGTCCGCCATATACATGGCCGGAATGTAAAAAGGGGGAAACTCCACTATATAGTAGGTTTTCCGAGGGTATGGTGTCCGGATAGGGCCATTTGCGTTAGCGCGACATCGCGTTCAGATAAACGAGACATCGCGCTAACACACAACACGCCGTCGCGCTAAGGCAACTTTGCACAACACGCCGTCGCGCGAACACGTAACACGCCGTCGCGCTAACGCAACTTTGCACAACACGCCGTCGCGCTAACACACAACACGCCGTCGCGCTAACGCAACTTTGCACAACACGCCGTCGCGCTAACACAAAACACGCCGTCGCGCTAACACAACTTTGCACAACACGCCGTCGCGCTAACACACAACAGACTATATTTCTATTCATATGTATTGATAATAATGTTGTGTTAGCGCGACGGCGTGTTTTGTGTTAGCGCGATAGTGTGTTGTGTGTTAGCGGGATGGCATGTTGTGCAAAGTTGTGTTAGCGCGACGGCGTGTTGTGTGTTAGCGCGACGGCGTGTTGTGCAAAGTTGCGTTAGCGCGACGGCGTGTTGTGTGTTAGCGCGACGGCGTGCTGTGCAAAGTTGCGTTAGCGCGACGGCGTGTTGTGTGTTAGCGCGATGTCTCGTTTATCTGAACGCGATGTCGCGCTAACGCAAATGGCCCTATCCGGACACCATACGAGGGGGTTATCAGGCTATAAACAGGAGGAAAACCTACATTGTTCCCACTGGATGAAATATCAGCGCTGCGGAAACCCTTCGGAAACTCTGCGGAAACCTAAGGTTACTGTAAGTTTCCGACAGGTTTCAGCACGGAAACTTCCAATTTCATTAAGTTTCCGCAGTGCTGAAACCTAGGCTGTCCACGAATCCAAATGGTTTCCGCAAAAGAAACTTACTGAAACTTGAAGTTTCTGCATAGATTCAATCTCTATACGTTTTGGATACACATTGTTTACAAAGGGTTTTCGCGACAGAAATTAACAGACCGGATCCTTGAGGGTACGGGTGTTCCCTGACGGAATCTGGTCTCAAAAGGGGCATAATTTATACCGATTTCTGGCGCCAGGGCGCTGGGTTGACCCTATCATTCAGGTTCCATACATTAAGATATGTTCCCTATATAGGGCGCCTAGCGCTCTTACTAGGAAGTGTGCCACCTACATTGTAGCCGAGGCCGGATGCCTGCGGTTAGGGTGTCCCCTGACGGAATCCGGTCTCAAAAAGGGGCGATATTGTTTCAGATTTAAGTATCACAATTTCACATATAATAGGCAAGTGTAATGAGATATCTATATCTAGAATCCTTAAGTCTTCAACATGTTTAAAAAGACCTGATACTGATATGAAATAGTCAATAGTGCTACACCATTTAGTTTATACAAAGGTAAAGTTACCATAAATGATGATTCTTGTCGCTATTTAAGCCGCCCTTTAGAAAATGAAGTATATATACAGAGCACAAGTTAATTACATGTAATTGTTTTCCAAACATACTAGTATTTGTTTCCTTTCCCTAATTTTTTTTCTTATTCTACAAAAATGATTACATACATATAAGTCTTCATAACAGTTTTCTATTACTGGCAAAAAATTTTATGTTATCACACATTAGGAAATTATTATGATTAATTGTTCTTTCTTTACAATCACCTCCCTGTAGAATTTTACAATTATTATATTCTGGATCACTATTCTACGTACCTGTTCGACCCAAACTTCAGTTTTCTATTTGTAATTTTCTGCGTTTTGATAGCAAATATCTAAAATTTGATAATTTACAAAATAATGTATGTGTATTATTATTCAGCCAAATTAGTTTTAAATTAATTGTTACCTTTTTGTATTTATAAGTGGGCTATGAAATAAGGTATAAGCTCATACTAATAAATAATAAAAATTAAGAATGTTGTGATACTGATCTGACAAAGGTCTGACGTTTAAGGAAATTGTATCATTTTGTAGTAAAATCGTGTAAAACTGTTCCACAAGCACAATTTCAATAATCAATTCAAATCAAATCCAAACTGTCCACAAAGGGAGGGTCTTTCACTATGACTGGTTTGGGGGTGGGGGGAGGGGTGGCTCCCTTTATAAACCATTCTTTCCTCAAGGGGAATAACTCACTATGTAAGAACGACGGATATGGGTCAATAGTTTACGTTCTGACAAAATTATTTACTATCAACAGTCTCCTTTTTTATAAGTCTTACAATTTTTTGGTTAAAATCATAAGACATAATTATTATGTAAATTTTTATCTTTTTATACAAAACCAACCATGCAGCGCATGCATACATGCATATTTAAATATATACAATACATTTAAATTCGAGAACTTGTGTATGTTTATAGGTGCAAACAAATGGATTTAAAATACTTTCAGTTAAACATACAATGTATAATTGTTTTTACATTACGGATACACTCGAATGGTAAAAATATGAATAATTATTATAACGTTAACATACCTGTTATATGACATGTTGTTTTTATGAACAGTTGGATTTGGAAGGGGAAAATGCAAAGATAAATAATTGGTTTTCTATTTTCGAAATAATATTAACTGATGCAGAAATTCTTTGAAAGTGAGTGCAGAGGACATATACATTGCAACCAGTACTTATTCATCTACATGCATAAACTGTTAAGTAATATGAAATGTTCATAATAATCATATAACATGCGCACGAATCACATGGAGAATGGTCAGGATTGTTAAGGCCAACTTTCCACAGAGTCTACAAAAAAGTGGTCATACATATTTATAAATAAAACATTATAATACATACGTGTACAGTATGAGAGTGAACTGACATTGTATTGTTATAATAGTCATGTGATTGAGAATATTTAGCGAAAGATGTTACTGATTCTCTTTAGTTTAAAAATACTTATTCGTACGTTTTAGTTCTGCTAAAAGAATTGATATAAATATTACATGCATATTGAAGATCTCCTACTGCAATAAAGCATATAAAAACTCTTTTGAATGATGGTAGATACATGTATTATGTTTTACGCGCATAATATGGTACCTTTCTGGAGCTGAATTCGTGTGATTCAAATCTGTTACAGTGCATTCTCTCATTTTACGATTTCCCCTCACCAGGTCATAACAAGTTTGATCTGAAAACCAATTAACTTAAAGTATTTACAAAGAGATTTATGGAAATGTGACAAAATGTAATAGTAGTGACATGATATATTTCAATCTATACTTATAGATTAAGTTATTTTGCAAATAAACTACAAAATGCTTGCACCAGTACTTGCTTACACCTTTGGTATTTCAACACATGTTGGATGATGTCCGTAAAGTTAATATTTGAATTTTAACTGATAAATTACTATTGTGAAATTAATAAAAGTCTACTTTCATTTTCGATAAACAAGCCCAAAATAACATAAATGAGACTAAGGTGGTGGACACGCTTTGGCGGATCAAAGTCAGGGGTAGTTTGCATCAAAATATATGCTTGCAATGAAATAATCAATGATAACGTAAACAGTGAATATATTTATTAGGAACTTACCTGAGTTACATATAGAAGTTAAGACTTAACAAAGGCTGAATAAATGAAATAAAGCAATTCGTTTCTTGAGTGAGCGATTTTAGTTTTTAATGGATAAAAGCTAGCGAAGCGCGACCTCTAGCGAAAGAATTGATTAGAACTTTCCAGAACGGGGTAACCAACAACGCAGTTTGACTAATTAACGTCTTGGAGAAAAGTGTAGGACAGGTTCATAATGCATCGCGAGTGATATTCATATCTTGGACGGGACGTCTTTGGTTAATACACAATAGTAAATAAATAAAATGGAAAATTTAATGCGATTTTAGTTTTGATCGAAAGAATTTATTTTTCAGAACGGAGTGCCCAAGAACAAGGTTTGACTAAATTACACAATGGCGGAAAGTTCATATAGAGCGAGATACTTTGAAAATGACAACTTTGGTTTTAAAAAAAATGCAAATAAATATGCATACGCTAGCGTTTTCTTTTATTTCATACATTTTATTACCACGACAAATTGGTAGTAAACTCTATACATTGTGTGATCAAACGGGGAAGTTAATTTTTAATTTTTTTTTGGGGGGGGGGGGGGGGATGGGGGGGGTGGGGGAGTGTTTACCGTCCCAAATATATTTTTCAAAACAGTCTTTTATCTGAACTTCACATTTTGGACAGGAATAAAAATATTGGTGAAATTTGACCTAAATAACAAAATTAAGACATATAACGCCCTAAATACCCACTCACTGGTTTATAAAAATCATTGTAATCATTTTCAACTCAACTGAAACAAAAAGATTTTAGGTAATGTTTATGTATATATCATATAATTCAGTTTAAATTTTTCATCCCTTTTCTAAGTATCCAGCTATGCAGTGTGGGGTTTTTTCAGTTTTAAAGAATAGGTTAAGAAAACTATAAAGAAAAAATTCAGACACAATGTATACGGAAAAAAATGATTCAACATTATTGCATTATATCACTTATTTGTAAAGTGTTAATTCCCGCGCTCGTGCGGGTTATCATCTAGTATAATAAATATTTATACGTTTCACATCAAGACAAATTACGAGGTAACTATGACAAATCATTTTGGTTTTTCGGATTTCTCAAAATAAAATTTAATTATATTGTTTTGATTTTCTTCCTGAATATTTTCATTTTTTATTAAACTGACACTTATAAGCCTCTGCTGAGTTGTACGATGATGGACAAGGCGGGTTAGACTTTGTACAGTCTGCTCCATAGTTGTCTTGTATCAAGGTCCCGTTAATGTTGTACTCTGTACAATAACCTAGTATGTGTACATGTAGAACAAATAGTATACCTTGCAGATGGTTCAAAACATTTATAATCTATATACAGAGAATACATATATTAAGAAACCAAAACCTTAATGCTTTAAGTCTCTTTATGTCACTTTATATGACTGAACGGATTGGAAAAAGTGCTACCAAAAAACACGCTTAACACGCATGCTCTCCATTCTGGTAATGACAGATCCAATATTTTTAGATATATAACACAATATGTTACTTTGACCGGATAAGTTTGAAATATTTTTTTTTAATCTTAATCATTGTCATAATGTTACAATCAGTATAGGTAATTTTTTTAGGGATACATGTACTAAGTATATACAAGTGTATGAAGTTCGATAGCTAAAATCTTAATTCGATGAAGTAAGCTATTGCGCAAATCATTAAGTATTTGCATTCAAAGTTGTATGAAATTAAATATTAATCGACGATAATGTTGTAAATTTTGAATTAACTGTGTTGCAGTAAAGACAAAATTTACAACATGTAATGTTGTAAATTTTGTGTTTTAACAACAAAATGTCATTCAACTTTATAACATGACATTGGTATTAATCATGTGACCTAAAATTCAATACCGCTTATCTACACATAGAATATAAAACGATTGATGCCCGTCAAGAAAGAAAATATAAAATTATTGTATTAAGTTAACATGAACTTAATCTGGCATGAACATCGGACTTACTGGTGCAAAATTTACAGTATGAATCCTTTTCCCTCCCAAAATCATCATTAACAACGTTATCCATATTTAACTCCTAGCTGTGAAGCGTTAGCAAAAACATCTTATCAATTCATGCCAAACAAAGAAAAGTTTAACAGAAATTGATAAGTATTTTCATTTAATCACTAATTTGAAGTGGTTATTTTCATCTACTTGTAAAGACGATAACAAAAATTCTGGGGGGGGGGGGGGATAAGCCGTTGCAAATGCCCACGACCTTCTCATACCTCTAATAAGAAGTAATAAACGTACGAGTTAACTGGGCATTTAAACGGTGGACAGTATTGTCCAAATGAAAATGTCCAAAAAGGCGTAACTGTGCTTAAATTTTATAGAATTTACATATACTTTTAGCTGGCAAATTTGAAAAGACAATCACGCACTCATTTAAAGAGTTTAAATACAAAAATGTTGATTACTTTCTAAAAATATTTTATTTACTAATTTACCTCAGTCATCATATACAACCCCTAACGCAGGGGAGTCGACAAAGAGTATGGGGGAGTCGATTCCACCATTTGTAGTAGTCGAGTTTTCTGCTTCGGAAACAGGAGGAATTTAGGTAACACCTTTTGTAGGTTAAAAAAAAATTTCCAAAAAAAAATGAATGGCGTCGGAATCAAATTGAAAGTGGGGGGGGGGGGGGGGGGGGGGCTAGACTTGTACAGAATATTGACAAGCAAAAAAAGGTCTTTGGTGTGTATAAATTTGCCAAAAAAAGTTAGCGCCCCCCCCCTACCCGGTTCCAACGCCTTTGATATATACCACACGGAAGACAGCGGTAGTCAAACCATTAACGTATAACAAGGGGACTTGTTATTCGTCACTGGTCGTACTTTGTGTTGGTCATTGGTCATTGGTCTGATTGGTCTATGTGTCTTCTGGTACAACAACTATGCTTTTTCTTTCACAACAAAACACGCATTTGTAATGTGATTTTCCTGCCGATACAATTGGAAGTGAAATACATGCCTAGTTAATGTTGAATTGTCATTAGGCGCACACTGTACGTTTGACTTAGCTTATATTCTGCATTTTGAGCACAATTACATGCTTTTGTCCAGCGTATGTCCCTGTTGTGTTAACAAGACTCTCAAGGATTCAGAGAAGGAACATTTTATCTTGCCATTTAATAGTTTCTTGCATGCACAACAACCATCTGTTTACAATGTGAAATCGTGCAATCTTAAAGAGAATAACGTACATTTCATATTTTATAAAAGTAGTAGAAAACACATATCAAATAATTTCAAGTTATTATTAGCAAATTTTTAATTATTAAGAAAAGAAAAGAAAAATAATTTTAACAATGTATATTATTAAGTATAAATAGAAAATTACATTTTAACAATGTAAACAAAAAAAAAAACCAAAACGCGTACGATTCGAACACCCGCTTTTACAGTGACATTTGTTCAAAGAACTCCTCGCTTACCACGACACCACCGATTCGCTTGATTAGAGGGTATAATATAGCTGATTGTATTGTTATTAGTATTACGCAAACAACTGGACTTTTTAAAGACCAATCTTAAAAATTAAAAGAAGAAAACTTACTTTTTACCATAGAGCGGGTTTTCGTACCATTTTTTGGAAAATCGAAAAAGATAGACGTTAATATGTGTTATCAATATTCGTTCTTTAAAAAATGGTACGATGACCCACTCTATGAAAAAATATAATTTGAACATCCGATTTCTATATCATTTTGTTGCCATATTAGCATATAACTATTTTGTTGTCTTAATAACAATTAAATGGGAAGTTACTTTTTGTGGGTTATGGCAGCACTGAATGTTTATGATTACATATGTTTAATAAATGTAACAAAAGTGAAAATTGTTAAAAAAAAATGTTAGTTTTTTTAATGGACCTATGTGGTTTTTTGCCTCGGCTTATTCCCCCAGATTCTTTATTAATTTGTTTTCAAACCGTACCAAATATAGTTCTATTAAGGGCACACACTTACAAAATGGTGTTTATCCAAGCATTGATGACGCAATGGTACTGGAACTGATGTCGCCCGGTGTTGAAGGAATCTGAGCAACGTTGTTCAACGTTGTTCAATGGATTCACAGTTCATCTTTTCGGCGGCGACCTTTCAAGATTTAGCGTCTGTTGGACATTTCTACACATATTTTATTGTCATGGTTGACTTTTTACAGAAGGTGATGGCATGTACCTTCGAACAAATGAACAATATACATTTAATGGCTAATTTTACAATATTCTTATATAAAAGAAAAATGATAAAACAAGAAATGCTATCAGTGAAAGTATGTACGTCTTATGAAAAAACTGTTACTTTCAATTAACGCGTTTTTTTAACACAAAGACTTTGATGAACATTGTGAAGGTAAAAATTAAAACTAATCAATCTAATAAACAAAACATTATGAAAACTTTTAATTATTTCAGACAGTTTTGGTGACAACCTTGTAACTAGCTAAATTTAAGATTTAATTTAATCATCCAGAACTTTTAAAACTTTGAACCTAACTATTTTTCTACAATAGGGGTGACTAGCATTATATTATTTTCCCAAAGTATTGAAATAATATATTGTCATTTTGCATATTGCGCCCCCCCCCCTAAAAGAAATGACAAAACCATGCAGTAACAAAGGTTTTTACAAAGCAAAATAACGATATTCACAGCGCACGATTGTAGTCAAGTGCTACGTTCTCGTCCAGAGCATGTAACAGCATTAATTAACTGCTTAGAACTATCAATTAATGATATCAGCCTCGCAGCATACCCTATCATCCCTGAACGGTGATATTATAAAATATACTGTGCTAACATACGCAATTACCTGTATTTATATATATTGTGTCGGATCACAAGATACACGGTGTTAAGATGAGAAGTAAAAAAGCACTAAAACCAACGACACGAACAATAAAGTGAAATATTGTCAAAGGACAAAAGCGTACAAGGCCTGACAAATCCCCCGTACCCAGGATTTTGAAATGGCATATGAACATATAAAAAATCTTAACGTTTGAAACGTTTGAGGATCAGTACATGTACATGTATAATATAAAACTGCATTCATTGACAAATTAATAATATACAATAATACATGTAATTTGTACTTATCTCCTTTGCTTTATTTGATGCTTTCTAAGTATTACAACGTGATTTCATATCTGTGCTAGCACTATTTGTATCCGACGTTGTATGTACAGAGCATGAACATTACGTAATTGGGTATATCCCTCTAACTATTTTTAGAATCGGTAGGACAACAAAGTAGTGCCTTTAAGCAAAATAGTCCCTGTACTTGCAGAGTGTATATACATTTATTGGGACATTTTAAATCAGAATGCTTGACACATGTCAGAAAAGAGGATTTGCAATTTTAAAAACAAGTGTCAAAATTGAATTATCATTTGAAGAAAAGAAATTAAATTGTTTGATGTACACCCTTTCCAAAACTGAGAAATTCCCTACTTTTACTTTCATTTTCAGAGTTTTTCAATACAGACGCATTTTGCCGGAAAACGAATCTGACCTCAAACCACGAAATTTTCACAGGAAAGAGACAATTTGATGATCTTTCATTCAAGAGGTCCCTCGTTGCTGAACGAAAATTAGGGCCGGAGCTATGAACCATAACGTTAACATTACCACCTATTGAAAATGCATTAGTGGACTATACCCAATTGTTATCATTATATAAACAGTATTAGATAACACGTTTTACTTAAAGGCAAATGAATTAAAAATTAAACGCCGTCGATACAATTCGAACATGTAGGATGATGGACATGGCGGGTTAAACTTTGTACAGTCTGCTCCATAGTTGTCCCAATAATGTTGTACACTGTACAATAACCTATGTGTAGAGAACAAAAAGTATACCTTGCAGATAAATGGCTCAAAACATTAATAATCTACATACAGAGGATAAATATATATTTATAAACCAAAAGGTTTTCCTTCTGGTAATATTGAAAAAGATCCAATATTTTCATATACTAGTACTTAACACACAATTAATATCTTCCAATGTCCCGGGAAGTTTGACATATACTAAAACAATTAACTCGCATGATGACATAAGGAAGGCGCATGTCGACTTAATTAACTCGGATTTCAACATAAATATATTGCATGTTAACATAATCATTTCGCATGTTGACAAATCAAATAGATCGTATGTCGACAAAAATTATTACCTAATGTGGTAACACAGTAAATGTCTGTCAATTTTATGTTCAGTGCACCAGGTAACCCTATTACATATATATATATATATATATATATATATATATATATATATATATATATATATATATATATATATATATATATATATTGCATATTATTCAGTTTTAGAAATGAACATGTACTATTGAAATCAGTTTTAAAATTGCTTTCATAATTGTTGCTTATTTATGCTGCAAATGTCGGTCCAAATATTGAGGTTTTATTTTTGCTAAAACTTTTTAGATAATATTTTCAATATTAATTTATTGTTCATTTTCTGTTTTTGAATTAATAATTGTTGTATGCCACCATGAAAAAAAAGCAAATGATTCATAGCCATCTTCTTTGAACATTTGTGTAAAAAAGAGTTAAATCTAAACATATTTTTATGATTTCATTAGTACATAATTATTATTATCATAGTGACAAGTAACTTTCATTGATGTAATTTCGAATACAGATATAAATAATTTCTCATAACATTTTCTGAACAATACATTCAAACAGAAAATAAATGATTGAATTTCGTTTATGCAGTTTGGTTTCATATAATCTAAATTTGAACATACAACAACAATTCCATTGGGCAGTGACCCGCTTACAACGGTTATGCGTTCGATTTTGCACGCAGTTTGAGGTCTGGAGCACACAGTCTATCAGAACGTTTAGAACAGTTTTCACCAGTTATGGAAGAACTGTTTCAAATTGAAGAATACAATATAAAATCGAAATTTATATAAAGGAATATAAAGGATTTTTTTATATCATATTACGTCTGCCTTTAACAATGCGGTCGCAGGCTATTTTAAGACAAAATTTAAATCAAATTACTGTAAGTACTGAAAAGCGCTAACCTTGGATGTAAAAAAAAAATTCTAAATGTAAACCTGAAGAAATATTTGATTTGCAGTTTTAATTTGATGTTGATATCAATGAAATTGTAGGGAAAAGGATGGACAGCGAGTCTTTAAGAGGCAAAGAACTTTGCATGTGGAAAATGATTCAATTATAATTGATTAGTATCACACTGTGTTTATATTAGTACTGAATAAACAGGATTTTTTGAAAGAAACAATTTACTGTAGTTTTTACATTTTTATTAAAACCATGAATAAAAAACAATGCAAGGAATTTTCTTTAAATTTGAATATAATTTTGTTTGCATTTTCTAAATATTTAGTTTACATTTTATTCCAAAATCATCACACAAATCTTTGATGAGGGTGACTTTTAAGATGATATTAAGGAATGTTGTTGATACAGTGCATCAATATTTAATACATGTATGTTACTTATAAAAGTTCAAGGAATTTTGGAATGTTAAAAGTGCTACGACAGGCTATTATAAGACAGAAAACAATTTTAACACTGTGCCGAATAATTATGCCAGTGCCAAGGCATTTTTGCACCCGTCTAAGCTGCATGTATCGAAAAATTCAAATATGCCATATGATAGATCATTGTTTAAAGAGAGCAACCTTTGTGGTTAAAGTATCACACCTGTCAGGTAAGATATTTACCTTTGAAAAATAAATTAAAAAAAAAATTCTAAAAGTTATTTAAAATTTTCGACAGGAATTAAAGGACTTTCCACAGAAATTTAATTTCGATAAAATTTAAACAAAATTTCCATAGGATTTTAAAATCCAATAGGAAATCTTAAGGTATCCCACTCCTCAATGTTCTTGTATCAAGAATTTCTTGAGAAGTATTCTATTGAAATCTGTAGACAAAACACACTTAAATAATACAAAGATAATGGGAGGTCAGTGTTCATCCCTCTGAGTTATGGTCAATTAAATTTGACCTTTTTGCACCTAAAATGCGATTTCAGCCTGATTAGGATTTGTTGTCAGAATTTTTGATTAAGCAAACTCTTTTCTTAAAATGTTGTTTTTAATAATGTACAATGGTCACACTGAATAGAGGGATTACGAAAAAAAATTTGCATGAAGCTGCATAAATGTTTGTATGACCTTTTTGCACTTAAAATAGGCAATTTTTATAATAGTTACAATTTGATTTGAAATAAAAACATTTGGAATATCAAGAATTTTAGAAGATTAATCCAGTTTGTTTACATATGTATGCAGTATCATTTTGACATAATAAAACATGGGGGTCAGTGATTTCAAATTTTAGATACATGGCTTCAAAGATAAAATTATTGCAAAATTTGGCTTAAAAAAATTCAGACATTTTCTATATATTTGCATGATTTTATGCTAAACGTCTATCATTCTCTCAAAATTTAGTTTAGTACAAGTCATAGAGAACCCATAGAACATGTCACAAACCTATCAAATGATAAAAATGAGAATAATGAATAAAGTATAATAAAAAGAAAAGTATATTGAAAATTCATAAAATTGCTTGTTTCTGTCATTTTCGACTAAAAAACCTTCCGCACGAGAAAATAGTTCCCCCCAAAACTTGTTTGTTTCTTGAATTCAAATGAATTTTCTTTTCGAATGTTGTGTAATTATGAAATGATGATCTTTTTGTGAAGTTTAAATTAATAAAATCATATTCATTTAAAATATAATGAACATCTACGCAATGAAATCAAAACATGAGGAGTGATATACCTTAAATTGCTATTGGAAAATTACCTGTCTGACTCAATTTCCTACAGTAAATACTTTTCTCCTATAGGAAATATAATTCCTGTAGGATTTTAAGAAAATCCTGTAGGATGTTCAACATTTCACAATAGAAAAATTACTTCTCCTAAGGAAATAATCATTTTTAATTTTTAAAGGTAAATACCTCACCTGTCATGTGAGACACACTAAAAACAAAACGGTTTTATACTCTCTAGACAATGGTGTATCATCTGATATGTAAGATTTTTACAAAACTGCATCTTAAGCGGGTGTAAAAATGCCACCTTGGCACTGGGATAATTGTCCGGCACAGTGTTTTTGTTACATCTGCTTATAGCGAGCGCAGCGCCGGCGCGAAGCGAGCTCTACCGGCAAGGCGTGCGTGAATAGAAAATTCGGACTAGTTGCACATTCATTCAACGAATTTTTTGGGCGTCAGTAAATCGGACCAGTAATGCATTGTTTTAATCGTCCCAGTAGTTCCCTGTAATCATGGCATTTTTAATCACTTCACACTCTCACGAGAACCAGCAAGACAATAAAAACAATAACGATGTATACGACATACAGTCAATGGTACATCTAAAGTTCACCTCAGTACACTCTCAATCAAAGATAATCGAGTGACGTCACAAAGGTTTACACATTGATCCGATAGACTTTTTCGGCGTCTGTAAATTTTAACCCACAATTCATAGTACCAATGGTTTCCAACCTCACGTTCTCGCGAGAATAAAAGTAAAAGTTTTGAGAAGCATATATACAAGTTGTGTAATTTTAAGAACATCATGCTTTTTAAGTAAATAAAACAGTATACTTCGCGTACTTTAAAGAGTCAGACGACACTTAACCAACGTGAACTATGACGTCACAATAAGGGAAAATTACTCTAATTGAAGTTATTGTAAATCTGCTGAAAATCCTCTCAAAATCTTGCAAAGCTAAAGAATGAGGACATTTCTTCAAATATAGGAAACAGTTGTAAATTGCACTCATTTGAATGAATGCTAACATTTATCTTATTCACTATACATGAAATTACGCTAACGTTAATGTCCAGGAACGTACACGTAGCATCGTTTTTTTTTTATGGGGGATGGATGGGTGGATGGCAGCTTCATCCAAAAAATCTTTACAAGCAAAAAGAAAAAATAAAGGATAATTCTCAAAATCATGAAAATTTTAATCCTTCAGCTCTTTAGCAGTTCAATGGTTTCTTTACTTTCACTTCCAATTATTACATGCTCCCAACCCAAGGTGTGGGGGGGGGCTCCATTTTCTTTGTGTAATATGATTAGCAATTTTTTTTAAAGCGAAAATTAAAAAAAAATTAATTTTTTTTTTTAAGTGGAGGGGGCAACTCTATGATAAGTCGATTTTCTATGTGTAAATTGAAAAAAAAAATATATTTTTTTTAACGGGGGGGGGGGGGGGGGGCTCTTTGATAAGTCAATTTTTGTATGTACATGTAAGTTTAAGAAAAAACGTCAACTGCAAAAAAAGGGGATGAACTGAGACACGTTACAATCACTTTAAAAGAGGAGATAGAGTGCAATGTACATTTATATTAAAATCTTTATTATTCAACAACATTGTATCTGAGATTGAACTATTGTTCTACTTTTAAATAAATAAATAAATACATAAATAACAAATCTTATAAACTATGAATAATGTAAATTTACTGATAAAAATAGGTATGTTTTGTTTTATTTTGCATTCAAATAAATTAATTTATTTACGTTGTTAATTTTATTTTTATTGATTTATCATAATTCATTGTTTGATCACATGCTGCGCTCGCCCCAACGGTCGCACCGTAAAACATATTAATTTTTCCGTTAATTAAAATTGGTTGGTTTGGTTTACTAGTGTTTGCTTTTATTCAATTTTAGTTCAGTCAAATAATCTAACCAAAGCAACAAGTTACAGTGTATCTTTAAATCCAGCATGGTCTTTAGATAAAAATGTCGATAACCATGAATAAGAGTTTAGTTTTAAAAGCAAATTGTATTCATCTGCCCTCATTCCTATTTAATTAATTGTTGCATATTGTGCAAATGTAATCAAGCTGTTTACTTATTTGTGTGTACACATACATCATCATACATATACAAAAGTTAAAGATGTGCATGAACTATTTTTTGTGCATATAGATACAGGCGGTGCTGCAATATCACTATAAAATGGCTGCCGAGCGTAGCTTGAACCCTAAAACATTTTGGTAGCAATGTATGTTTCTGATTTACATCAATTCTCACTGCCTGCAGGTCATGTGGTGTTTTAATTAAAATAGAAAAAACAAAGAATCGGACAATATACATGTAGTTTGACTCAAGGTTTTTAAACAACATGTAATAAACCTTACTGTTATTATAAATATCGGTTATATGGTACAGAGGAATGTGCGGAATGAATGATTAACGGGATTTTCGTTTTCGAAAATGTTATCAATAATAACTGCAGGATATGTACATCAAAAATATGTGACAAACTAATACGATATCAAGACGGAAATGGAACCAAAACAAAAATCTAAATAAATCTAAATCAACACAAATGATGTTTTATATATATGTGCTACTGCAGTATATTTCTAATTATTTCCCCTTAACTGCGCAGCTGCTCCACTTATCTGCGTTATATTAATAGAATTTAGATACTGAATAAAGATGACGTTGGATCGGAAGCGTCATTCCCATATTTCAATGCCATTAAGCGCGTTGCGTACTGCGTACGCTTAGCGCTTAAAAAATATGTTCTTTAATAAAGAAAGTCGCCTGTCATGCGTTTACATTTTTACCAAATTTGATCACGATAGATTCAGAATTTTTGCTTTGGGTGATACTAGAATCCTATAATCTAGAAAAAGACGATTTAAATGAAACCTCATATCAATTACCGTCACCAACATCCCTCAACTCAATACTCGGCCTCAACTCTGAGTTTTCCCTCATATTTATTCCCTCACCCTCAAGTCGCCGTCACCACACAAAACCGAGATTTCCTCAAGCAGAAATTTGAGGAAATACTCAAATATTTAAGTCAAACTTTTTAGCAACCTTAAAAAAAATACTCAGCGAAATAAACATGGCGGAGGGACGTCGCAGACGACGCAGAATTAGCAGAATCCTACTACGGAGACAAAGACCCCAAAGAGTTTTAAAAGATCGGTTACCATATCTTTGGAGGTTCAATTACATGTACAATGTATTGTCCTCAGCGGAAACCAACTTTTTTTAATAGTCTAGCAACTACTTTAAAAGCAGAAAATAGCAACTGAAAAGAAACAGAGTTCATAGAATCAAACACAATTTATTAACACATAAAGCATTTAACATTTGGTCTTTTTCGTACGATATTCAGTCTTTTATACATACAAATAGTACAGAATTGTATATTAAGTTTGCATTCAGTTTGATAGCGTATTGATTTATAAGTAATGAAAGATGTTTATGTTTTATTATTAAATATGATAAATCTTTAGTCAAGTAGTATATTCTAAAACCATTCCACCGTATCTTTGTTCAGCTTTCTGAAAAGTATTATATATTATAATACACAGTTACACACAATTTTTTTAAGTGTTATATTGGATTTCCTTCATTTTGCCGGTTTCCCATTCGGCCACAAAGAGGTTGTCTCTAGTATCCACACATAAACCCCATGGGTGCCGTAAGTCCTTGATGTTGATGTAGCAGAGGAACTGTCCGTCCTGGCTTATGATGTGGATAACATTGCTGTAAAAATCTGCTGTCAGAATACTACACTTGCTGTCCGTAGCAATACCAACTGGCCTAAACGATTCCTTACACGTAGAGGAAGGACCAGTGTATGAAAATTGAAATTTACCAGCCTGATTGACTACCACGACTGCATTGGCAAAAGTGTCGGCAACACAGACATTAAGATTGCTATTCTCGCACAGATATTTAGTATAATAACTTGACGAATATAGAGGTTGGCCATTTTCATAAAATTGAATGGTTTGTTTTTCCTTGGAGCCAGAGTAACGCACAACTTTGGCTTGTTTCTCATCATCGGTGATCATGATTACCAGGAGGTCACCAGAGGAGGTACTGCAGACATTGAGAGGTCTCCACCCCTGTAGTTTGATCACTGTCTGTATCTGTGCATTCTTCACTATGTTCACAGTTCTATCATTCGGATCAGTATAAACTAGTTCACCAATCCTTGTCACTGCTATGTCTACTGGAATGTTTCCCGACTTGGTTTGGATTGATTTTAGATGTTCTCCTTGGAGGTTGTATAGTCTCATAATATTTTCCTCACCACTCATCCAAATATGTTGATCACAAAGACATTGCACGCTGCACAATTTATGTGGGTCTCCGTACTCTGTGTTTATATTTGTGATGATCCGTGGTTCATATGAGAGTTGTTTAGTTGGAGGATAGGATTCAGCACTGTAAACTGTCATTGTGTTGCCATATTCTCCTGTTTTCATAGATAAAGCTGAAAGAGAACCAATCTGTTGATGAATCTGAGCTTTGTTAATCTTCTGTGGGGTGAAGTTTGGTAAAGAAACTGTGAGTTTAGGAGGCAACCTTCTGAAATCGGCATTTCTGGATTTGTAGGTAGAGACATAACTGACATCATTAGAGTTCAGTAATTTCCTCAGATCAGCAATGTTCTGTTCAATTTCAGAAATACTGCGATTGATTCCTTTTTCCTGCTTATCAAGAACTACCAGGTTTGTGGATTCAATTTCATCCACGTCAGATTTCAGTTTCTTGATGGCATTGTCTATTTCTCTGTGTAAATCTTCTCCATGTTTTTCAATAGAGTCTGCCAATTTCTTTGAATTTTTTTTCATATCATCCTTCTGAACAAGATTGTGAGATTTAATTTCTTGATACCTAGGATAAATTGATTTCTCTAATTCTTTTAAATCTCTCTGCAATGCTTCTTTTAAGGTGTTTAGATATTCAAGAATATCCACCTGTGTGTGTCCTAGATGCTTATTGGAAGAGACACACTGCACACAAATTGGAATGTCGCACTGTATACAATGAAGTTCACATTGTTTAGTCTTATGTATTGAACATTTTGGATAGCTCGTAGTAGACCCACGATTTTTTAATGATACAACGCTGTGTTCTTTGGATTCATCTGAGATATGCTCCCCAACACAGGCTTTGCACAAATGTATGTGACAAATGTCACAGTACATAGGGGGGCCTGGGGTCTGACAGAGATGACACCGTAACACATCCTGGGCCCAAGTACAGCGGTCCATGCTTTATTCGAATCTAAAAAACACAGAAGGTTGTAATTATTCTTGTCCACATTGAACTGTTTTGTTTTTCAATCATGAACTTTCAAAATACATGCAATAAAAAAAACTCGATTTCATACAAAATACTTCCGACCTATTTCCTAACAATTTTGTTTTGATTTTAACTCTTTATTTGGGTTGACAAAACAAATTCATCTCTATCGTATAAATATATTTGCCTATAACAATTGGTATGAATCTCGTGCACAACGTAATACATGCAACTAGTATCTTCTTTACGTTTCATTTATTTTTTTCTCATTTGAACGCAGTTTCATAAATCATAACGATATATATTTTTTAAAAATGTTATGCAGGTAAAAAAAAAGTTACTCATTTTACGTTTTACAAACCCCTCTGCAGTTTATTTTTTAAAGTAAATTGTTTCATTTTATGATATACAGTATAAAATAGAAGAACTTAAATTCATTCCAAAATTAGAGAACATAATCAACTGCATGAAAGTTTACAAACCTTGTCAATCCAACATGGCGATTCTAACAAGAGGTCTGATACCATGGATTCCTAATGACGTAGTTCGTGTGTTTGTGTAAGCTTGAAGTAGACTGGTCCTCTGTCTCTATCGAACGAAAGAGACAGGTGATTACCGCCATCGAAGCCAGGGATTTCTGGCTTGATTGACGCGCCCTCTACCGGTGCTGCTTTGTACCTAGTATGGGAAATAATCTAGTAATTACGCGATCTGCTTAGTCTGTAACACCATACTCGGCCGATTTATGTTTCCTGTGTTGATTAAATATGTCAGTCTTAATAGAAAAACTATTTTACACCGTTGTTTCAAGGGTTTTTTTTCAATTAATGACGAATTTGTAACAAAAATCTGAAAAAAGGAGTATTTGTATTGTATGTGGAATTAATAGTGATCGTGTTAGATTGATTGAATCAAAAGCAAATACTGATATTGGTTTAAAAGAACTTTTAAAAAAGTATGGCGGCATTTCGTAGATCATACTTTTCCCGTAGCCCGTCGGCAAAACAACAAGAGTGTCATTATGTAAAGCACTTTTTATACACTTTCCTTGTAAAGGCTTAAGAAAATTAAATGTCATATGTCTTTCAGAGTAAATTTTTGCAAGTGCAATTTTTGTATGCAAAGAGAACTTGAGAAACTCGGTTAACCGTCCATAACACTTGTTGCTGTTCTGCACTCCGTGATCTGTTTTGGGTTCCCCGAGATATTTAATTTCTGCGTCAGCGATAATTTTTATCAGCCAATGAGCGCGGCCACCAGAGGGCCCTTTACATTACTGATCACCTGTCTGTATATCGCGCATAACAGACAGGCATTGCCAGTCTAAGCTTGAAGTCTTTTCAGAACGTTAAATGGCCGTTATTTGTTGTTAAATATATCGCGCTTTAAATAGCTTTAAAGACGTGTAGGTTATCTGTCTTTTTTCTTTAAATCATAAATGGTGGTTGACTTGGTGTTTAAAGGAGCATAGTCACGATTTTGGTAAAAAAAAATATTCGATTTTGTTTACATTTGAATGTTGAGGTGACAATTCTAGATCTAGACCTAAAATGAATGTGTTAATCGTTAGGAATTGTTTAATTATGCTTCAAATAAATAAGACAAATGAGCACGAGAAAGATTTTTCCTGGTATATTGAACCTTATATGTAAACAAATCAGGGCACTAGCCTTGTTGACATGACAAAGAATTGTGAGCTCTGTATCTTGATAACTCTAGAACTGCATGGCTCTCAACTTTCATTTGATCTTTAGAAGTATATTCCTAATATAAAGCATTGTAAATAAAAATAAGAGGCACATGGGCCACGTCACTCACCTGAACAACAGTTCCTTGTAACATTCTATTTCGTAGCATGCCATATATATATATATATGCTATTTCTATTTTAAACTTTGAACACCTTTCTAGGGCCCCAGTATTGGTCCGTTGTTTATGGTTGGCTTTATCAATTTAGAATCCACTCTATCATAGGATTCTCTCTAGTAATATAACAAAAGATAGCTTGGTAGTTCTCGAAATGAACATTTTTAAACATTTTCCATAATATATTTCTATGTTAAACTTTGAACCGCATTTGGGGCCCCAGTATTAGTCCGATGGTCACAGCTTTATTGATTTAGAATCTACATTATTTAAGGATGCTTGCATAGTAATCTCACAAATTGAAGCATTTTAGTTCTTAAGACGATTTTTTAATATTTTATCTATAGATATATTTTAAACTTTGAACACCATCATATTTTCATTATAATACTAGCTCTTGTGTAGTCTCGTTCAACCAGACGCTAGGCTGTCTCCGTAAATCTCCGACGAGCAGATTACACACTGCTCGTCGGAGATTTACGGAGACAGCCGAGCGTCTGGTTGAACGAGACTAGCTCTTGTGTAAATATTGGCACTTTTGATGCAGGTGTTTACGAGAAGATTTTTTAACACTTCCCTACATATTTTTAAGTTAAAATTGGATCCCCGCCTCGATCCCAAGTTTTGGTCCGAAGGTCACGATTTTTACAATTTAAAACCTTTACTATATAAACAAGCTTTTGTGTAGATATTAGCATTTCTGGTTTAGTGGTTATATCGAGAAGAAAATTTTAAAACATGTTTCCTACGTATTCCTATGTTAAACTTTGGACCCTGCCTGAGGCCCCAGTTTTTGTCTTGGGTCACAATTTTTACAATTTAGAATTTTCACTATATAAAAAGTTTTTTGTGTAGATATTGGTCTTTCTTGTGCATTGGTTGTTAAGAAGAAAAATTTAAAACATTATTCTTACGCATTCCTTTGTTAAACTTTGAACCCTGCCTGAGACCCGAGTTTTTGGTGCAGTGGTTCTGGGGAAGATTTCTTTTATAATTTAGAATCCTCACTATACATGTATAAACAAGCTTTTGTGTAAATATTGGCATTTCTAATGCAGTGGTTTTTTGAGGGAAAAAATTTTTCAACGGATTTCTATTTTAAACTTTGAACCCCGCCTGGGGCCCGAAGTTTAGTCCGAGGGTCACGATTTTTACAAATTAGAATCTTTACTATATAAACAAGCTTTTATATGGGTTACGCTCTTTATTTTTACATTTTACAATCCCTTCCCATAAGGATGCTTTGTACCAAGTTTGGTTGAATTTGACTCAGTTTTATTTTTGACTCAGGTTTTAGAGAAGTCAAAAATGTAAAAAGTTTAGAAAAGGACGGACGACGGACAAAGGTGATCAGAAAAGCTAACTAGAACCTTCGGATCAGCACTGGATGAAATATCTGGTTACAGCGCTGCGGAAACCCTTTGGAAACTCTGCGGAAACTTAAGGTTACTTTAAGTTTCCGACAGGTTTCAGCACGGAAACTTCAAGTTTCATTAAGTTTCTGCAGTGCTGAAACTTAGGCTGTCCACGAATCCAAATGGTTTCCGCAACGGAAACTTACTGAAACTTGAAGTTTCTGCATAGTTTCAATCTCCATATACGTTTGGGATACATATTGTTTACAAATGGTTTCCGCGACGGAAACTTACTGAAACTTGAAGTTTCTGCATAGTTTCAACCTCCATATACAATTGGGAAACATATTGTTTACAAAGGGTTTCCGCAACTGAAACTTATTGAAACTTTTTTATATTTTTGCTTTCACAAAAGCTGAGCAAGGTTTTTACTTTATGTAAAAACAAAACAATTTCAAACAGTTCCAAATTTATTTTGTTCAAAAATCTGAAATTGTTTCCAATAATAAATAAAATACAGCCAAGATACAATAATGGAGAAACATCCATATGGCAATTCCCTTATTAGGGACTTTTATTTAAAAATTGATAAAATTGCACAAGAAAAAAAACCCCCATAGAAATCTTTACATTTGTATTTTTTTTCGATTAAATGCCTATCAAATCTCCCTTTAAAAATGCAACAAAGATCTTACTTTTTTAAAAATATGAATGCAATTTACAAAATAACTGCACGTACATGAATAAACAAAGAAAACTTCACTGTTACATGAACATGATACACTTGTCTCAATTTGTTTTGAACTACAATGAATATGTACACCAAAAAATATTTTTGAAAAGTCTAAAGTATCCATATTTAAAAAAAAAATACACTACAAGATAGTAGTTGACTATAGAGGTATGACCCAGATTTGATTTGAATATGTATGTCAATAAATTCCAAAATGAGGTCAAAGTGACCCACTTACAAGTTGGGATAAACCTTTTCTTTGTTAGTAATATAATCTAATGTTTTACAATAGAACAGGATTTGATATCATTTTTTTGATAATCCATTACGTCCAAAGTGAACTTTTCATTTCCACCCATGATGTACCAACTGATCAGATTTTAATATCATAAGCCTGTCAGTATTTAATAGATGACCCAGAGGGAGATATGAAAAGCTTGTTGGCCAATAAAAAGCTAACAATGGAGCAGTCTGTCAAATCATGTGCAAAAATATGATGTACACAAGTAGTATCAAACTAAGGCTCGTCGCACAGACTCACTGCAGACTTGCGAGGCTTTGGAATGTGTGACGTCACAGGAATGTTGGGTAGTACCCCATGGTATTTTTAGCTCAGGAATGTAAAGATACGCTACAGTATTTTTAGCTCAGGAAAGTATTTCATAGACTGATTCTACTAGATTTTGCAAACATTTAAACTAAAACATGTAGGTGAAAGGAATGCGGTGAAGACTATAAGAACTTGCATGCCACGCTTTTTCTATATCATTTTCATTTGAAATTTTAACGATGGAAGACGTTCACCGAGAGATCCTGAGAAGAAATTAATCAACGTTAGTTCGGGACATGTCTCCTGAATTAGTGGCTGAAGAGCTTTATAAGGATTCTATTTTAACCCTAGAAATGAAAGAGACTATTTTGATGCAGCTTACTAGATTTGCAAAGAATAGGAAAATGTTGGACATTGTACCAAAACGAGGACAACGGGCTTTTCATTCGTTCTGCTTAGCACTGGACAAAGCAGGACAATCACATCTATCAATCGGTTTGAGAGAAGAACACATAAACGGAGCTAAAGAAAGTACCAGAAATCAAGATACAGCAACGAATCTCAGCTTGTGGAAGAGACCTTCAAAGAACTACACACAGTTATGTATGATCGATTTGGGGGATGATATCTATGTAACCGCTAATCGATATGATCAGGACAACACCGTTCAGATCCACCTTCGTCAGTATACGCGAGAAGGAAAAAACAAACCCTACCCAACCAAGAAAGGGATTACGATGTCTACAACAGAATGGTTGACGTTAGAGAGTTTTCTGGATGGGATGACAGAGGCGTTGAAGAACCATTCAGAGCGTCAAGTCGAAGAAACCTGGTTTTTGGGTAGCAACATCTTCGTGAAAGCCTCCAAAGACTATCCTCTACTAGACCTTCGACATTACTGGAAGCCTGACCCAAATGAAGATTTCGTTCCAACAAGAAAAGGAATAAAGCTCAATCGACGGAGATTGGACCAGCTGAGAAATGCAGCTCTCATTATAAGAGACTTCATACCATCGCTAGGTCAGGATATTATAGAGTATCCCATCCTTCCAGCTGAGCTCGATATGAAATCTTTAGAGGGGCTTCTAGATTATTCAAATTGTTAACATTCCATACATATTTAAACAAGTATATAAACTGTGTAGTTCAGAAACTTTACCAT